>NC_142930.1:91055428-91105428 GCF_046866305.1 Octopus bimaculoides | reverse complement strand
TGGCATAGCCCAGAATATGGTTGCTTTCTCGTTTTCTGTGACCTTTTCTGGCGTGTGTTTATACCATCTTTTTTCTGTTGTTATTCCATAGTGTTGGCATAGCTTCCAGTGTATATAGGTTCCAGCTCTGTCGTGTCTGTGAATATATTCCTCCTTAACCAGGACTAGGCAGCCAGAGATAATATGATTTATTGTTTCTTGTCCATCTCCACATATTCTACGGTTATGTTTCTTTTTGTCCATCTCCACATATTCTATTATTATTATTATTATTATTATTATTATTATTATTAATTTTATTATTATTATTATTATTATTATTATTATTATTATTATTATTATTATTATTATTATTATTATTATTGGAAAGGCTGGTATTAACTAAATTAATGTTTGAACTCTCAGTAAATGAACTTTTATTTAGCAGACTGGTATTATGAGAAGATATAATTTATGAAAGATTCTTTGTGTTGAAGAAGGCAACTCTAACTATATGAGAATTAATAATTGAATAATATCTAACAAAATTTTGGAAAGTTCTTACTAACCGCTTTCACGGAACAGCAAAGGAAGATTAGATTTAATTTGCCTTCCATAGCGGATAACAGACCAAATAGTTTTGCTAGCACCAGTCAAATTGTAAGTGGTACTATCTCTAAAGTACGGTGAATTACCTCTTGAGTGAAAAAATGGGCTTAAATAACGGTTGTCTCCCTTATTCCGTAAAGGAATTTTATCATGTTTTGTGTTGTTGTCCATATTAGAATTAAAATCACTCTTATTACAACTAGATTTCTTGTCATGAATAGTAGATGAAGGATGAGATTGAACAGAATCAATGTAGATAACTTTTTCTTTATACACTGCATTAACTAAGGCAGAGTTATAACATTCAGCCTTTTCGTTAAAAATGTCAACATTAGCGGATAATTTAGACAATCTAACTGAAATATTTTCAACTAAATTCTTCGTAATTTCCCTAGCGTGATTACTTATTGGACTAATATACTTGAGATTGGTAGATGGTTTGTGGTATGGAAAGTATGAGTTATTGTGCAAACTAAGTGTAATATCTAAGAAGTTAGCTTTAGTTATCTCATCGTCAAAAACGATGTGAAAGCCCATTCTACGAATGTTGTTGAGATTGGTTCTCTTCCTTACCTGATGCGAAGATTACATTATTTTACATTGTTTATTCCTTTGGTATAAAACCAATGTTGTCTTCGAAACATATGTCGAAAGTAAAAGAATTTGAATAACATCTGCGTTTAACTGCATTTATTTACTTATACTATACAAATTACTGCACATTAACCCCAAGTTTCTAACTTTGAATAGGTCGTTACATCCTTCTTATTTGTGTGAATGTTGTTACCTTGGTAACTGTTTATTGAATTTTCCGTGTTAACTGTAAACAAAGGATAATTCATTCATCCATTTATATATACAAATATATGTATATATATGAGAAGCATTGGAATGTAGAAGACGCAAAAAGTGGCGGGTAACGCTAAGTAAGTGCTATAGACAGACTGGATATGAGTGAGGATTCTATATGATATGATAAGGATATGAGTGAGGAGTCTAATGTGCCTGTTGTATTACATGCATATAAAAATTTTAGACAAAACGACATAACAAAGTCAAGGCTGTGAGGAGTTCTCAGAAAATTTATAAAGGAAACGTTTTCCTTATAAATGTCCTGAAAACTCCTTACAGCTTTGGCTTTGTTATCTCATTTTGTCTAATATATATATATATATATACATGAATATTTTATAACTATATACATAATTATAACAAGAGATTGGCTATGTGCCTCACCACGCACTGAAAAATAGACGCCAAACGACTCTATTGCTACCATAAATTCTCCGAGAATAACACACCAGATAATAGGCTAACAAAAGAAACAAAATGAATTAAAACTTTTGGTTAACCGTGTACAAAGACACTCGTGAATTTATGCTATGGAATATCAACGCTGATGAAAGCAATAGGTAACACTTTTTGACATTAAGCTCGAAACAGGATCTTGTACGCGGTTAAGCGAAAGTTTTAATTCATTTTCTTTCTATTGTTAGCCTATTATGGTCGAAATAGTGTCATTTCACGTTTTATTTTTCAATGCGTGGAGCGACACGTAGCCACACCCTAGTTATAATTATGTATATAATTATAACATATTTGTAAAATCTACCTATGAGGTTTTTATTTATGCGCTGATTACCTGATAAAAATCATTAATGATTTTTACCCATTATTATATATATATATATATATATATATATCAAATCGGCTTATTAATCAACCAAGAATGTCTCATCCTCGAACTCTATAGGCTTTCAGTGGTGATTTGATTTTTGAAGATTTAATATGCATACATTTCTTGTAGAGGCCACAGGAATATAATATACTGATCGTACCCATCATCAAATTTACACACATCTAATTCAATATGATTATAATTTGTGGTAAACAGTCTTCATAAAATAAGGTCGCCCAGTTTGTTTCCCACTTTCGTTCAGCAAGGCCCAATATGTTTGTGTCAGTCGTTTAACAAGGCAGTTCATTATATATTTCTAGGTGTCAAGATAGTATGATATTGATTGTACTGCCTGGAAACCACACTAAATAGTTTTGTTTTCTTTTATGATTGATTCTCTCCTAATTCATTGCATGTTCTTCTGACTTCGTTATGAATTTGAGAAGTTCACACATTTGGTTTTAATAAACTTGTAACAGGTTTTTTACGCAATTTGTATTTTGATTCGTTTTGTTAATTTGTATTACTTTATTTATAGTTATTACCAACGTCCCAATTCTTCAGTGAAAATCATATACATGAAAAATTAGGTAATTAAATAATTTTAAAAATTATTATTATTCTGTAATAAGATTGGCAGAAAGTATATGATACCTTGTAATAATCTTATAATTCTCATAGGAACACATTATGCAGAAACATGTGTCGAGTTATCACCGTACTTGAAGTAAAAAATGTAATAATTGTTATCGACTAATGCTGTTTTTCTCTCTTTGCACACTTTAGTCTACTTTAAAATTTTTCTAGTATTCCAGGCATTATATTTTCTAGAATCCATATGTTAAGAATATAAACTACCTGCCACGGCATTTTTTCATTTATAATTTGTTTGCTTGTAAGGATTAACAAGTCCTCAGTTCCTTCTTTGAACTGTGCCACGTAAGTATAGACATACATACTCCGGTGCGTAACATTTTTTATTTGAAGGGAGTTTAATCATGGTGAATTAGCATATCTCGTTATTTGTTTTTGTTTTTTTATTCAATTAATTTTATAAGTTTTTCAAAAAAGCATCATGTTACAAGCAGAATTAAATTGTGTTGCCTAGGAAGACAATCATAATTAAATCGATTGTTATTGGACATTATACAGAAAATGTCGTTATGCCGTTCTTGGTGTTGAGAGAGTGCAAAATATTTAATGGAAACAAAAACTTTAGGCAATAAAAATAAAATTATTCTGCAAAAATTGTCCATATTTCAATAAAAGAATAATTCTGAACTTCGCATAATTATTTCCATATGTTATCTTATTTTGTTCATAGGCCAATAAAATGCTGGCTTCAAAGTTTAGGTGCAGGCAGCTAACTAATTCAATCTTTGTTTACAACCTTCTCATGGCGATTTTCAAGGAGATATATGACTTTCAAAGAAGTCAAATTGGAGTAATCACTGGAGCTTGTATAGGATGAATTAGTTCATTGTCTGACACTTTTCCCCCTGAATTCAATACTTGGCGAGGTCTGTAATCCTGGTCATTCTTTCGGGGTCGATTAAAAGTAGAAATTCAGGATGACGTCTAAAATGTATGTCTTGTAGTGTTACTTACGGCTCTTCGTTCTGACAGCATTACCTAAACAACACTGATGCGAAGATGCATCGGCCTTACTTTTGGATTAAAACAGCGTTCAGGTGAGACGTTTATGCATGTAGAGTTACTTGTCCTCTTCCACATATTCTGCTCTGGCATACACGTATATGTGTATAATTATGATCAAACTTCACCACTGGACGCTATAGAAGATTCAATAATTCAGCATTAAGAAATGAGTAAAATATATCTCCCGATTTCTATGATTGAGACTATTTTCTATTTCTTGGACATATTTATGCCTAAGTTGGAGTTAGGAAGAACATGCAGCTACGAAGACCAAAGAATTACTTCCAGTAAAACCCAAGCATGTAATTGGAGCTTTTAAATAAGTGTAAACAAAACTCTTGTTAATTTAATTACGTTTCTTCATTGAATAAAGATCACGTTTTAATGTGACATATCATTAGACTAAAGTATATACATTACTTAAGATATCCGATTCTCTCCAAATGTCCATGTAAAGAAAAACACTTTGTGGTGCATAATTTTTTAGAATTTTTTAATTCATGTAATGTGGATAATATGACAAGAAGGGAAATAAAACATCCTGACATGATGAAAGTGAATTTTATTTAGTAATTATGTAGACCGAATTCAGCGTTTCATTTTCACTTAACATGGAGAATAATATAATTTTATTTCTAAACACGTTGTTTCTCTAATGTAACAAGATATTTTAATGGAAAAATGGTTCTGCATCAAATGGAAAAATATACCGCCTAAAATTAAAGTCTTTCTGCAAGTTTAAATTTTTAACTTTTGAAATATTTATAACTTCACATATTTTATGGAATCCATCCCACAAAAACATTCCAAGCCTGGTGCATACATTTTACCATACCCAAACTAAATCCTTTTATTATTAGACAATCATATTTCAGTATTAACTACAGGTAGATATGCACCTATACATACAGGTGGATGTCGGTATGCACATACCTGTACGTAAATATGCATATACTCATTTACTATTTGTTTTTACATGACTGAACGCAGCGTCTCCAATTGTAAGTAGTTTTCGTAACTTCATATTTTCCGACGCTACTCTATCTCTTTCTCTTTCTCTTCCGCTATCATTTTTCCCCCTCTCGTTCTTCCTCTTTACTACTACGTATCTCGCTTTACCCCTCTCGTTCTTCCTCTGTTACTACTACGTATCTCTTTTTCCCCCTTCGTACTTCCTCTCTTTCTCTTTTCCTCTTGTTGCTCACCTATTCTTCTACTTCCTCCCTTTGTTTCTCCCTCTACCACTCTCTCTCTCTCTCTCTCTCTCTCTCTTTCCCTTACACCGGCATAGTCACATGCTTCCGGTCAATAATCCTTTTCTTCCTTGGCTATCGCCGAGCAAACACGCGAACTACCTCGTCCCTACTTTCAAGTTCGTGCCTCACAGCGTTCATACACACATAATTTTTCTCGTCTGGCCGTAAAGCCTTTTCTGTTTGTTTTCCTGTCTTGTTTTGTGTCCGCCACTACATTCCTCCATTGCAAGATTTAATTTGTGTATACAAATTTAATTTGCGGTCAATGGGAAGAGCTGGTTTAACGATGCGTCCTGCCCAGCTCTTCGAAACGCCGGTGTTAAAACGGGGGTAGCTGATGAAGTAGAATGTTCTCTATGTGGCTTGTGTGTTTTCTCGCCTACGTTTTGTTTGCAGTGTCCTGTACCCAGATATGCACCTATACATACAGGTGGATGTCGGTATGCACATACCTGTACGTATATATGCATATACTCATTTACTATTTGTCTTTATATATATATATATATATATATATATATATATATATACATTAGTTTACTATTATTAGACATAAATTTTATTGTTATTGCTGTTCCTGGAGTAGTTAATTTTATGTTTATTAATTAATCGTTTATCCATTTAAGAAAATATTGACTACTATTTAGATGCATTTTATGGGGAGATATACAAACTAACTGATTATTCCGCTAAACCTCATTCTAGATGTCTTACAGGCTAGGATCACTGACGTGATTCGGGATATAACGGAAAACACAGTCCAAACAGCATTCCTAGCTCATCACAATCGTATCACGATTTGTATATGCTATGACAGTGAAAAAATTGGGAACATTGAAGAAAAATATATTAAAAATTATAATGAATTTCTTACGTCTTTCACCGAAGAAATTCTGCTATAAAAGAATACATTTATATGTGTATATTTTAGATCGTAAGAACTTTAAAATGATCGTGCCTTTACATAAAATACATATTTGCATAAATATGATTTTTTGTTTCGTCTTAAATAAGCTGATATCAATAAGAAGTAATCCTATATAAAGAGACATGCTAAACAATATATTCAGTTTCAAATAAGTGAAGTTGTGGGGTTGTCTTCTGAGGGGGTTTTTACATCAAATGGGAAATTTATTTCGTTTCTTTTTTAAGAAATTCATTTTACCTGCAAGAATTTGGAATTAATAGAAGAAAATTTGTATATATCTTCAATTTTGCAATACGGTTATTTATCATATACATGAAAAAGCGCATATATTAAACAACTTTGTTCTATGTTATCAAAAGCATGACACATTCAAATTTTACATCAGCATATCGTTATTCATATCGTACATAATATCAAGCTTCTTACGTTGCATGAGTCATGTTTTATGAAATGGCTTATCAACGCGTTGGCAAAATCGAAACATGAACAATTGTTGGCTATGATCAGGGTAGACAAAATGTGAACTCAATGTTTCAGAGGACCAGACATGTGACTGACAGCTGGACCAAATCTGTTGTCCAAATGTCCGACCAATTCTATCGTAGTCCTGTTTATATGGTTTTCTGCACTACCTGGAGACTTTATATTTCCTTATATAGAGATAAGTCCAGTCATTTTTATACATATGCTTCAATGACCGTCTTTTGAATATCCGCAAATATCTGACTTCAGGAAAGCTGTGGCGCACCAGTTCGACACCTGTGCTGCTATAATTCTTCGTTTCTGCCTACAATCAATGTTTGGATGTGAGTAGCCAATTAGTCATATACTAATCCAATTTCCTCGAACGAATTTAAACTCCTAGCCATATGTATACGCTACTCTTCTTCCTGTAATTTCATCAAACACTCTAATCTGAGATGTGCGCTTTTATTCGTTTTCTTTTCTTGTCATTTTCCTCTTTGAAAGCCTGCCTATGAGCTCGCAGCTGGTTTAACTTATATCTATCGCCAGCCTACCTTATCAATAACGGCTCATTGTAATTGAATCCTCATCAATTTCTTGTCTTATATCATTTCGCTTGACCTTTGTCCCTTACATCAAACGTCTCAATCATTTTATCTCTCATTAACTCCAGTTCGATATTCTGCTTCTAACTTTTAAAATGAATTTCTATTTCACTTCAACAAGCCATTACTTGATTCCTCTGTCGAAGGTTCTGCGGCCGAAATGTCGATTTAGCTGGCTCCTCAGAGTAACCAATTGTAGGATGTTATGTAACACCGCTACATTCATTTTTTTCTTAAACTTGCAGTTTTCTGGGTTACATTCTATATATTTTGTTCGTGAATACGTTTCATTCAACTAGCTTTCTAATCGTGGTTGTTGTATCATTTATACGGGCATAATATATTTCAGAATACATTTTTCACTATATGATGCCTTTATTTAATACGGTAGCTGCGAGGATTAGGCAATCTAGTGACAACGTGGAAGCATGTTATTTGCTGGAAAAGATTCTTCGTTCACTGCACATGGTGTGTGTGGTCATATTGTGCAGTGTCCACACAAAAAGATCAGACATATAATAAAAATAAGCTCTCAAAATTAAAACCACCTCCACGGGTGGGGATCCCTGATTGTTGCAGTAGCAAATAGCAACTACCATTGTACGTTGATTTTAACATAAACTATCCTTCCCCCTAATGAATAATTGTTACGGTAAACAATGAGGCATCTAGAACATTTTCACACTACGACATGACAAAAATTGGTCTAGGCGAGCGTAAACAAATAGACAAAAATATGTCTGAAACATCAATAACTTCCGTATCTCCTAGCACTATTCTGCAACACTAATAAAAATCCAGTGGAATAATGGTGATGTCATGGAAGAAGTCAGAATAATGAATTCTTATTGAAATATAGTGAACAATGGCGATAATGCAGTATATGCAAGGTGGCAAATAATCTTAATACAATGAATATTTGCATGAGAGAGTCATGAGAATGACTGTCTCTTTCAGTGTCTTCTATTTGGTGAAGGTTGAAATATCTGGGTCAAATGACTCGCGAACGACATGGCAATCGATCCACACGCCACGTAACATTTTCGTCCGGGTTGGCCGTGATCTACGCAACAAATTGTGCACATTACTTTGCAATAAATATGTGAAAGTGCTTCGTTCTTCTGGATGTTTTACTTAAATGGATCTACATGTATGTGCTTTTTTAAATTGATTAAATGCCGTTTCACAGTGTTTTTATTTATACAATATTCCATCTCGCTTCATGTTACAAAAAGACAAAACTAAATATGCATTCTTGTCATATATGTATTTAAATAATTTTCAAGTACTTGCACAGAACGTTCAACTTTTCAAAATGTCTGCATATATGTGTGTGTGTGTGTCAGTGCGTGTACGGAACACTCGAACACACATAGATACAAAATAACAAATACATCATCATTAAGTTAAATGAATTCTCTTTCATATTATATTTGCTATTGATTTCAAACAATGGTCCAAGTTCACAGAATTTTGGAGAGAGTAGAGTCGATTAAATCGGCTTCATTATAGTTTGTTCTTTAATTTATGAATCCCGCAATGATGCAAGTTAAACTTATTACTGTGCCCAAGACCTCGAATACGTGAACCAAATAGACAGACAATAGGGATTTTCGTGAGAAGATCTGTTAACCACAGAATCAATGATTGACATTTTAGCTCATAGTTTAATAGCTTGAAGTTGAATAGTCACTGAGGGTTAAGCAGCACAAACTCATCTAATATACATCAAATAACAAATTGGAAATCTTCTTAATGTGATTATTTGAGTTCATGTTATCACACTTGAGGGATTTAAGTAGCCATGAAATTTTGAATGGACACAAATGTATCCTTTAAAATGACAATCTTTTATATATTATCTATTATTAGCATCAGGCCAACGCATCTAATTGAATCATATAAGATAGAATATTTAATAGTGTGCGATCCATAATTGCATAAACTCCCGAAATCGCCATACATTCGCAATGAATTTCTTATACACAAATTCCGTAAAAAACTCTTACACGTTTATTAAAACCAAATGTGTGAACTTCTCAAATTCATAACGAAGTTAGAAGAAGATGCAATGGATTAAGAGAGAATCAATCATAAAACAAAACATGCAGATGTTCCATGCAACGTTAAATTAAAACATGATCCAGAGCCTCAAGAAGCCTGATCAAAAAATATCGGGACAGTTGCATTTGTAACTGAGTTAGAGTACGGAGAGTGCAGCGAGTATATGATTATTTGAAAGCCCGCTTCCCGGCATTGGTCAATCGAAGGCGCGAACTTCTACAGCGTCACTATTCCCCAGCACACACTGCCAATGTGAGCAAGCACAAACTTGAGGAATTTGTGGGTTTAGAATTGCTGCCGTACCGTGCCGACAGCGCAGATCTTCCTCCACCCTTTCCGACCCATCACTCATTTCCTGCACAGGAGGAGGTTTGACAATGTTGATGAGGTTGCAAATAGGTGCTGGGAGTTTTTTTGTGTCTAAACCAAGCAAATAGCATTAACGTGGAATAGAGCTTCAGGTAAAACGATGACAACAAACAATAGAATATGTTAGGATATATTTTGATGAATAAATGCTTTTCGTATATAATTTATTTGAACTATTACTTAAAGCTTGAAGTATGAAAATATCTAAAGACTCAATCTGGTATATATGTTTGTATGTATATGTATGAGTATTTTTGTATGTATATATCTCTATTTCTTTCTCTCTCTAATACTTATGTATCTATATATGTATATAAAATATACATATATATATATAGACCCTGCTATGTCAAGATGGACTTATATATTCTTCCTCTGCTCTCTCCCACTTGGTTTTAATATGTTGCCACATTTGTAATATGTCTTTTTTTCTACATTTTTTCTACATTTTTTCGTGCAGCTGAAGATTGCTCTTCATATTGCATTTAAGGTAATGCTCACATTACTTAAATAAATTGAAGTAGCATGAAACGTGCGTACTGCAATCACTTTTGAAATCCGTGTTGCTTATTATTTGATTTTAATCACCCATCCTTTTGGGATGTGATATTCGGGTGCCTTCGCATAAGTACCATATTCAAGCCTTGAATCTATATATATATATATATATATATATATATATATATATATATATATATATATATATATATATATATATATATATACATATATATATATATATATATATATATATATATATATATATATATATATATATATATATATATATATATATATATATATATATATATATATATATATATATATATATATATATATATATATATATATATATATATATATATATATATATATACTTGTGTGTGTTTGTGTATATATTTGTGTATATATCTGTGCATATATCTGTGACCGACAACAGAATGGTATAGTCGAGTCTGCTGTGTCTCTGACAATATATTCCTAGATTGCAAATGAAAGTGTATGGGGACCATGGCCGTTTGCGTGTTGATCACGTTTTAATGTTTGATTTTGAATCATCATCAAACAATGGGTGATAGTTCGGTATGTAGCTCTCTTCGAGAATTTTGTGCTATTCATGTTTTCCTTCTCTTCGTTGCGTGGTATGTCGTTTTTGATTTTATTAATGATTTTCTAAAAATTGATATTATTAATATTTTTTAAAAATACATTTCTTTAAATACAGTTTATAATATACTAAATGCTGTTCAGTATCTCTCCGTATGATAATAAACAAATACGACAATTATTATCGATTGTATCGTACATTTTTTGATATTGTGACAGTCACACCATTTCAATTGGTCGGCGTTTGAGTGTCAGTTTATTAGAGGCTGCTACACTAATAGGAGAAATACATTACATATATAAAATATTACAAGCGTTGCCTTAAAAATTCCGAAACTAGAAATGAAAAATACGCACGCTCAAAAGAATTACGGATTGTCGTAATAAACCTTAAAAAGCATGGGACTAGCATTGTTGCTCAAAAATATTGGAATCACACACATTTTGTGGCATCTTTTTACCACAGACACTTTGTTTAGTTCATCGAAATTAAGTTATATTCAAAAATTAATTAAGTCAAATTATCGCATACTCAATTTTAACAATACAATTTTGTACAAATACTAATGCCATCTTAAAGCAATAATTCAATATATGAATGATAATTTTATGAATTCACAAGTAATGAATCAAAAATAATTTAGTAATAATTTGTTTAATTCACATAACTACTCCATTAATATGTGTATCATAATGCAAATTATCTTTGCTTATAATTATTTTCGTTTCGTACTTTCGCTGTTATATAGATTCCACTTTATCATAAATACAGTTTCTTTTTTTTATTATCATGGTAATTTGCATGCAGTGTGAAATATGTTTTTTTTTTATATATTTTGGTATGAAGAGTATTATAATTAATTTACTTATTTCATGTAAAAGATCATATTTTGATCAGTTTCACATTTTTATATTAAGAGCCCTGTTTAATAATTATCGTGGCATCGTAATTCACACACGAGTCTCTTTTTGCTTTTTAAGATCCCACAGAATGTACAATATATAGTGATTCCAATATTTTTGTGCAACAATGCTAGTCCCATACTTTGTGAGGTTTATTACGACATACTGTAACCCTTTTGAACGTGCATATTTTTCAATTCGATATATATATATATGCATATGTATATGTATATATATATATATATATATATATATATATATATATATATATACACACACACACACACACACACACACACACACACATATATATATATATATATATATATATATATATATATACATATATATATGGAGTTAAACGCAGGTGTTATTCAAGTTCTTTTACTTCGGACACATGTTTCGAAGATATCATTGGTATTATTCGAAAGGAAATTTATTAATTTATTTTTTGATGCTGAAATAGATTGCATCATCTATCATATAATTAAACATTAATATTTGCAAACATTTGTTATGTAAACATCGTCTTCTAGATTCTTGACCGTGAGACGGTTTCGTCATTTGTCCCGATGACATTATTTCCTCAGTCTCTTTGCCTCTTTCTGATGCATACGCATATGCATACATACATTCCTACATACATACACATACACACTTTCACACTCACATATATATCTGTAAATATATTTGCGTGTGTGTTACGTGTGTGTGTTAATACATACACATACATATATATGTGTGTCTCTCTCCCTATATATATATGTGTGTATATGTATGTATGTGTATGTATGTGTATATATATATATATATATATATATATATATATATATATATATATATATATATATATATATATTTATATATATTTATATATATATATATATATATATATATATATATATATATATATATATATATATATATATATATATATATATATATATATATATATATATATATATATGTAAGTATACGTATATATATATATATATATATATATATACATGTATATATAAACTTAAAATACATCAAGTACAGGATATAACCAACGAGTGTAAATTACGTAGACACATGAGTGATAAGTGCACGACGAAGTACCAAAACATATGCAGAACGTTACCAGCGAGTGAAAAATACGTAAACATATAACGATAGACAAGTACGGGACAAAATACCAAAAGAAGCCTAACCCCTTCTCAGTTGTCGACTGTTAATTACTCCCTATTACGAGCTTTCAACGACGATATAGGAAAACTTCATAAAACAGCAGCGTCCAGAAATGTTTAAAATTTAAAATTATGGAGAGTTAGAACTTCGAACGAACAAACAACTACAGAGTGAACGTACGGAGTAAAGAATCGATGAAGACAAACATTAAGGACCGTTAAGCTAATTTTGAAAGGAAATCGAATAAATACAAGAGAAGAAAATAATAAAGAAAGAAGAGAGAAAAATGTCAGGAGGCGAGAACACATGACGTCCAGCTAAGTACGCGTCGCGTCCAGAAAGGCATAGGAGAAGAGAAACAAGAGAGACGATAAAGAAAAGAAACAAAAGAATGAGGAGAAATGAGAAATAACGAAAGACAGTAAAGAGTGGAAGAAAGATAGACAGGCAACAGCAAAAAATGAAGGGGGAACGGAATTAAAGTGGATTGCAGAGGGGTAGAGAGAAGGAAGTAAAGAAAGAAAGAAAGAAAGAAAAAAAATAAAGAAAGAAAAAAAGAAAGATAGGGGACAGAGTGTAGTGTCGCAGAATTTATAGATAAAAAATACTTATGGTGGAAAATACATCATGTACAGGACATCACCCACGAGTGAAAATTATATTTTTTGATAATTCGTCCTGTACTTCATGCATTTTATATGCATTTATTTATAATCGAACGCCACGTAGCCTTGTTCACAGTAATTTTTTACTTATATATATATTCACATCAATGCAAACACATATTATCTTTGCATGTCTTTTTTTTAAAGTACTGTTATATATAGAATGGGTAAAACAAACCGTAGAATCATCGAGAGATTTTAAGTAGTTTTGAAAAGTGGTTCCCAAGGACTTCGCCCGACACGTTATATGTGGGACTGAAAAGTTTACTTCTTCTTCAAGTTTACTACGATATCATTTATCTTAAGCAGGGACCTTACGGTTGTCGTTCAGCTGTTTTACACCTTCTGAGAAATCATAGATCACATTTAATAATTTTTTTTCCAATCTCATTCAATTATTCAGTCGTTAGACTACAGCAATGCTAGTGCAGTATCTTGAATAGCTTGATTGATAAGTTGACCAGAGGGCTTATTTTTGTGTTTAGTTTTCTTTGTATTGAACTTTTTTTTTAACATCTATGTTGCAGAGACTTAAAAAAGCAATACCACTTTTCAAGCAATGAGAATACTAAAAACACCAAGACAGAACACACACACACACACACACACACACACACACACACACACACACACACACACACACACACACACACATTTGTGTATATACAACGGGTTTCCTCACAGTTTCCTCCAACTAGTATCACTCAAAGGCATTAGTCTAAGTATATTCTAGAAGGCAAACAATTTTAGCGCAGTGTGAGTGAACCCGGTTAATTATAATTAAAACACCTTTTATATTTTGTTGCTCTCCCTCTCAAACAATCCCTAAAGTTGCTATTTGTATGTTACAAAAATATTGTATGTGATCCAGATTTAGTAATATTTAGTTTTTATTCAGCTCGTTTTGTCGTAGTTGTTGGTGTTGTTGTTGATGATGATGCTGATGATGTTGCTTTCGGGGCTGTTATTTTATCTCCATGACGTTGTTGAGTTGGTCCGTCTTGTCGGGTCTATAATTTTTGTTGTTTTGACTGTTTATGTTGTGGCTGTTTTCGCTACTGCTTCTATGAAATGTTGGGTGTTTATTGGTCGTTTTCCGTTAGTGTAAGACTCTTATAATAACTTTGTCTAGGTGATGCCAGACTTATGCATTTTAGAGAGAAAGTCAATAATCCAGCAGTCAGACATTTCTTCCACTTTAACGGTTATTCCATTATTTTCCATTCGGATGTAGTCTTCGACAACTGTGTTTGTTTATTTTGCAATATTTGCTTAGGTTGTAGAAATTGCTCCTGTGTCTCGTGGCGTATATTCTGAGAAATGCTTTGCTGTTTTTGATACAGTAAATATTATCACTGTGGTTGTCTTTAAAATTGTTGCCATTGCAGCAGTGTTGGTCTATCTTACTATCACTACCCAGATCTAGAAACCCTTTGATGAGTTCTGTCTTTATCAAAACTTTAGTATTCAAGAGTTCTTCCAAACACAGAACCACATGATTCTACTCGCACCTCTCGAAAAAAGGTCTTCAATGCCAGAAATGTGTGGGCAGAGCCTTATGCCTATCCATGAGAAAAGTGCAAGAGGAAACATATGAACATTTTCGTCTAAGCCCGCACATTCCATGAATAAATTTATACCGGTACTTTGAAGCTTGCTTACAAAACATTTGCCTGGAGCTTCAGAAAACACATCTTATAGTTGAAAAGCAAAGTAACCTCTTTGCGTATTCTTGGTCAGTTCTGGAAAATAAGAATTTCAATGTCAGAAATTGGAGATTGTAAGAAAGAACAATTGGAAACAAAAAACTAACCAACCTCCTACGTGTCCTAACCATGCACGCCCAAATATTAAGTATTAAGTAGTAGTAGTAGTAGTAGTAGTAGTAGTAGTAGTAGTAGTAGTAGTAGTAGTAGGGTTTATAAGACCACTAATTTTGATGGAGATGCTAGGCGATAACATTTACCTCATCATTTCATTTAAACTCGGAATGATGGAAAACATCGATAGGACTTCGATCGAATCCGAAACAAAATTACTTGAACAAATGTTACCAGGATTTTATGATGCTTTAAATATTCGGCTAATCCACTGCTGTGGCTGGTCACTAGTAATCTTAATAATAATAATAATAATAAAAATAATAATAATAATAATAATAATAATAATAATAATAATAATAATAATAATAAGAAGAAGAAGAAGAAGAAGAAGAAGAAGAAGAAGAAGAAGAAGAAGAAGAAGAAGAAGAAGAAGAAGTAGAAGAAGAAGAAGAAGAAGAAGAAGAAGAAGAAGAAGAAGAAGAAGAAGAAGAAGAAGAAGCTGGGTTAATTCATGTGCTGGATGAAGGATATGAAAGACATTAAAAATAATAAGAACAATATATCATAATTTATTTCATATACTCAATGCCGAAAATTCAGAAATGCGTACATGTAGCCTGCAGAATATTACATAACGTTATATCCAACTGAATAATCTATCATCCACAAAGTCATTTAATTGTTACTCTCGATGTACAATCTTCAATAGCAATGTATTAAGGCAATAAGAAAATGACACGTTCAAACTACTGAGAAGAAAATGTTCACATTCTAAAGTAAATTTGGAAAGCATTGAATTTTCATGAATCAAGGATAATTCTTTAAACACAGACGTGCAGACATCCAAACCGCTCGAAGACATGTGATTATACAGATACAGATAATTGTACATATGTATGTATATCTACATATGTGTGTGTATATATATACGCATACACACACTCATATATATATATATATATATATATATATATATATTACTACATCCATATATAGCTTCGAAATAATATTTTACTTTATATTCATAAACGCTTAAACGCTTTACTTTTTCTGACAACTATTACCACTTTCTCAAACAATTTGCATGACCTCCTTGAAGCCATTATAAAAAAGCATGGAAAATTCATTCAAATAAACATGTTTTTTTTTTTCTTTTATTCTACTATTTGCATCTGAACAGACTAAAGAACATTGACACAGTTATTAGAGTAATTGTATTGCACAAAACGGAGTGCACAAATCTATTTAGGATTATTTTGCTGTTAGTCCCCATAATTTTGAAGTAATCAATTACTAGTTATGAAATGAGAGTGATTATGTTTACGAAGAACTTCTTCCAGGCTTCGTGATATTATCTCAGTAAAAGTAAACATCCTCATTATCATCGCTAGCGGTGCATGAGAAATTTGTGAAATCCCTAAAACGTGACTGCCAGTTATTTCCCATGCAAGCTATGAGGCATGTCTAGTTTGTGTCTTCATCGTCTACGCTGTAGTAAATATAGGTTACACGAATTCGCGTAGCCTTAGTTCTTCCCCTTAGTAATAACATTTACTTATACACATGATGTTTATAGATATAGATGTTGTAGCTACCGACAGAGCTAAAATTTTGAGATGGATAAATTCGTGCTCCTGCAAAATACAAGACTTAGGCTTCGTCTAAATGGCTATCAGCAGATCCGAGTGTGTTTACTGCATTGCTTTATAAAGGACTAGAGATGTCGAAGTAAAAGGAAGCTTCCTGGATACGGAAGATGCCTTCTGGATAGTTAACATGAGTATTAGAGACTAATGATCATTTGAGCTTTGGATTGTTGTAGGTGGTAATATATCTTCAGATATCTCAAATAATGATTAGCCTCAACTCTCTTATAGTTTTTAGTTGAAATTTGGAGTGTGTATGTGTATTGTTTAGAAAAAGATGTGCAAAATCATCATGAACTTGCTTAGATAGTTTCAGGTGCCTCAGAGTTATCATCCATACTTCTCAGGTCTACTATCAAAGAACAGTGAATTATAGGCATTGTATAACGATAATGTTTTAATTCTCGCAGTACATACAGATAGTTTAGAGTTTTCATAGTCTTGGATAGTTGACTAAATAAACCACAAGTTGTGGTCCTCACTGTCAGTGTTCCGTACTTAAGACCTTGTTATGGAATGAAGAATATTTCGTTACTAATTTTTAATCGCAACATTTTATGTATTCTTATTTACAGGTTTTCATATATACATAGTACCTCTTAACGCGTAGAGACTGAAACAACTTTTAGGTGAGATTTTCTGCATCTGAAGGTCTTTGGAGAAACAACTACAGGATTTCTTTTAACCCTTCTACCTCTATTAAATTACATTTCTCAAATTATTTGCACATTTTGTTGTGCGTGTTTGTACCATCTCCTTTTCCTGGGTATTATATAATGGTGACATTTTTCATTATTTAATACTGTTGTAAAACAGTGTGTTCGAAAATTAAGAATACGCTCGCTTAATCAGAACTTACTTTTGTCTAAATAACAAGAAAAACCAACCATTATTATCCTATAAATTATCAGTTACATTTTAAAACATAAAACGTTATTATTGACGAGCTGGGTTACTTATCAAGGCACCATACACTATAATTTGACCCTTCTATAGTATTACAGAGAAACACAAATAATCCGCTCTCGGGTATCTCAGTAGGCTGAAAAAGACCATGTTGAGAGATTTCCCAAGGCCTAGTAGTTTGTTCAGGAGAGGGCTATGTGACGGTAGTGTTTAGAACACCGGGTAAACCTGAAATTCTTTGCACTTTTGGAAATAACTAACACAGAATAGGTTTCAGGAATTTTTTTTTTTTTTGTGACCAGGTACATCTTTATTTGGTTTTAAGTATGTTCATCTATAATCATAATGTCTTGCTGAGATTCTAAGAGGAATATACTTAATGCTTTTCTTGGAAGAAGTTACTGCTAGAAAAGCAATATCTTAATAATTCATTTGATCTGTTGGTGCAGTATAGTTATATTAAGAAATATATAATGAGTAAGAATACGTCAGAGGGCGTATAGTATATGCAGACAGATTAGTGTTCAGGCCAGTTCAGATACCTAAAATCCAACATCAAACGAAAGGAGACATAATCCAGGAAAACAAGAAGTACATGTAACATATGTAGTGTTCAAACAAAAGAAAGCACAATGAAATAAAAAATGGAGATGCAGTTGTAAATGGCATCAAAGCATTTACGTATTAGTTATAAAGAATTTGGTATAAAAATAATTAAGCAGTAAAACAGGAAATACTGGAAAAGGAAAGTCCATTGTAGTTCAGCATAGACAGATAGACATTCAGAATGCTAATTCTCTAGGTAAGAGTATGAAATCTCCTGAAATATATCTATATATGTAGGATAATTGCCATCTGTGATATTAGAAGATGAATTTTCCGGATGTCTACCTATCTGTGTTGAACTACTATGAACTTCCGTTTTCCATATTCTCTCAAGTTTTCTGCTTAATTATATCTATACGTAATTCTGTATAAATTGAATGTATTATAGAGATGTAACATTGAAATAGTGTAAGAGATAAGAGATTGCTCTGGGCTCGCATTAAACAAGAAGTTGGAAATTTATTTGGCCCATGACACTGCGTGTACCCTTGCTTTTATATTTGACGACTGTTGCTTTAAGTATTTTATTTCGATTATATGTATATATGTATGTAGACATGTATGTATGAGCCAATGAGGGAGACCTCTACATGTTAGGTAGACCATGTAGAAATAGCAACCAAACATCCCTCAAAACACCCTACTGTCTTAATCCGACAATTCTGCCTATTATGTAGTTTGAATGAGAAACTGTAGCTAAAGATTAAGATCATTAACCCAAACGTGGACGGTGTTAAGTAGTAGAGATGTTTGGTGATTGTATGTGGTGGTTACTTTAGACTATTTCTAAGGATAATTGATTGATAACGAATCTTAACACAATATATATACAACTTCAAGTGGAATTGGACATCATAAAATATACAGAAAGAGGAAAGAAGAGCGACTGCATAGCGATGGTTTGGACTGACTGTCATCCTGTACTCTCCTTGTTACTAGCGAAATGGTATGTACCAGCTGTCTGAGCAAACACGTTGCTCTTAATGGCGGAACAAACAGGACAGATAGATTACAAAAGTAGTGATTCTCACTTTGAAACTAACAATTTTGAAAATCTTTTTAGATTATGGAACGCCACGCTCTCTTATGGAATCCATGTTTAAACTTTCAGCGCGATCGGATGAACAGCACCACTCGAGTTATAAGCGCACAAAAAGACAGACAGAGAGAACGAAATTTATATATGTATGTATGTATATATATATATACATATATATGTATATGTATATATATATATATATATATATATATATATATATATATATATATATATATATATATATATATATATATATATATATAGATATATTAGCATGTTTGTGTGTGCATATATGTACGCATGTATGTATGTATCTATCTGTCTATTTATGTGAGCTAACCCATTTGTTTTTGTTCAGAAAATGTGCCACTCCACATCCCTTTCGAAACATATTTGGTTCCTAACAAATAGGAAAATCAACAATGTCATGCTATTATAGATTGCTGTTGATAAACCAAATGCGTACAACGAACATCACAGACGCTGTCAACTATGTGATACTGAAAATCGCAAAAATTTTATTCTTTTTGGCTGCATTTTGAGAGGAAAGAAAGAAACGCTTCTACTATGCTTCATTTACACAAAATATAGCTTGAAGGCATCAAATTTATTCATTAACCACGTATTCATGTGGTTGTAATTGAATAATAAAAGCAAGTAATTTAACACAACATGTAGCTGAAAAATAAGTAGATTCGCTGACTGCTGGTAACAAGATAAATACATGTGCACTATAAACCTGGAATATCACTTTCGCGCTAACTGCAGTTCCCTTTGCACGAAACTTTTCTCAGTTAGGAATTACATCCCATTATGTGTGCCGCATGTAGAGTTTACTAATAAAACAGTTGCAGAATAGTGGCTTATAGAGTAGCTGCTTGTATCGAGACTTGTTGATTGAAAGATTTATAAAATCAAATAATTTTTCTTGTTCTCTTTCTAATTTTGCTTTCATATGTTGGTGTGATATTATTTGTGCATTGAACTTTTGTAGTCACTTTTGGGAAATGTTTCAGCGTATGATGTTGGAATTTCGTTGTGTAATGATTTGTTGGACGATGGTTCGGAGAGACTTAGTGAAATATTACTGACGAGATTGTTTACTATTACACCTTATATTTCGTTAGGGAAATTTTGTTTATACTCCTTGTCTCTCATTTTCATTTTATAAATTTTGTTCAAGGCTGTTTCTAAATTTAAGTTCATATTTCACACACAGTTGCGTTAAAACTATGATGGGAGTCCTTATTTGTTAAAAAATCGTTTCTCCAAAAGTTTATCTGTTGTGGGATGAACATTTTGTGATGAATAATCCACTCCCTCTATAAAATCCGTCTCAAACTGAAAGAAATTTAGAATGAAGTGTTGGTAATATGTAGAGGCTAATGATATCTTTAACGTCTTTGCATTCTTTTGACTTTATGCTAATATCAAAATATTCTTTACTGATTATTTTCCTCAAGTATCCATCTTTATGGAATAGAAGTTTTCTTGGTTGTAATATTATTTTCACTTAGAAATATTCAATAGGTGTAATGGGTTTGACACCGTTCAGAGCTGCTATTATATATGGTTCACCTATTGCTGCGCATGAGTCTTTAATCTCAACCTGTAAGAAATGTCAACTACTTTTATTCGGGATGTTTAAAAATTTTTCTCACCTTTTCTCTGGAGAGTTCCTCGTTGCTCTGGAGAAGAGGCGAACATTTTGTAACATTGCGTATAAATACTTCAGCAGTTTCTTACTAATGATGTAAAATTAGTTTGTCGGACAAAGGTAAGATTCAGAAAATAAGTTTTGTGGTCTTTAATTGTGATGTATGAATATCTGGGTGTTAAAATATCTTCCCTGTTGTTTGTGTTTTTATAGTTTAACGTTGCATATTGTGTTGTTTTTCTTTTATACATTTAACATAGATTTACAAAGGATACAATGCCAAGAAACGTTATTTCACTGTTAAAATTATTTGTTTTATCTGACTTTGCAAATAAGTTTCCACTGGACTTGATATAGGTAATTTTCAGCTTCAGCACATTTTGCAGAGAACTCAAATGTGCTTGTTAAATCTGAGGCTTTTGATCATTGCCAATACTCCCATACTGAAAGAGTTGTATTAGGATATTGGATACTGGACAGATATGAGTGTATGTGTGTTTGTGTGTGTGTGCGTGTGTTTGTGCATGTATGTGCGCGTTTGTGTTTCTGTTTGCTTCGCCTGCTTGTACCGTGTGTGTACCGTATGTGTGCCGTGTATGTACCGTGTGTGTACTGTGTGTGTACCGTATGTGTGCCGTGTGTGTGCTGTGTGTGTATGTCATGCGTGTGTATATTCCGTGTTTGTATACTCATGTGATTGTGTATGCCTGTGTGACATTATCCTTTTCATTTACGTCAGTATTTTTAAAATTGTTCTGCAGTTTCAGTAATTAACCATTTCAGCTGACATTTTTTCCTTCAACTAGTTATTTATTTTACACGTAGTGAGTATATTCGTTTATGGTTTTCGGTTTCATATCCCAAATCTTTGAAAATTAAAGCTGTATTTCATATGATGGAAAACTAAAACTAGAAGCATTGTATCCAATACGAAATGAGAATCATTCTCTTTATATATCCTGCTTGCACACGGTAGTCCAAAAGCATAGAAAAACACGCTAAACGCATAGAATCATAATCAAACTCATATACACAAACCTTCACGGACATATGGACACATACACATACTTGAACATACGCATACATGAACATACACGACCATAGAGAGACACACACATATACATGCACAGACACATACATACATACATACATACATACATACATACATTGATCATCAAAGCAGTCTATCATGGACCTACAACCGGATTACTACCTCCCACTTTTTAGGTTATGCGTTTGCAATCCAGGCACATGAAGTATCAACCAAATACCTGATATACAACAGGGACAAAGATGCAGGAAAAGCAGCAAAATGTGACAACTGATGCAGACTTTGTGGAGTTAACACCGAAGACATTACTCACATCATAAGCATTTGTCCGAAAATGTCATCACGGTATTATCTACCGATATGACATCATGTTGTAGCTAGGATAACGCGATCCGTCGGAAAGATAACCCCGAGGAAAAGAAATAAGAATCCACAGTATTATGGAAGAAGTCAAAGCCGCTCATAATAAATGAGAGCACTGGTGGAATGTTCCAGTGAATACCTCAATGAAATGTAAACACAATAGACCTGACAATGAGTTGAGAATGAGAAGAGAAACTGTGTACAGTTGGGGAAATTAGTTAACATAAAGCTAAAGATCATTGAAAAAGAAAATAGCTACCCTGCGAAATTTGCAGTTACTCTATCTTGGGGCACTGGGATATGTAATACATTGCCTAAATAACAATCTTGAGAAATTAGGCTTCCCAAAACCAGAATTAGAAAGCTGGTTCAAAGACTCCAGATCCAGTCCATCACTGGAACTGTAAAAATCTGTAAAACTTTACAGAAGATTATGATGTAAATATATATGAGCATGTTTATGCAATTGTATGCATGATAATACATACATACATACATACCCTGTTGAATTTCTTGAAATGACGGTGCCTTAGATCTAGGTTAGAAACCGGCTCTTTATCTATTGGCAAGATATCTTGAAATAAAACAGAATAATGACATACATACATACATACGCACGCATACAGACACATATATAAATATAGACGGTAATACATGCATAACTTCGAGTTTACAGTTACCTTCGACTAGGTAGTGAATAACGTCTCCTGCGTTGTTCAATTCTGATTGATGAGTAACAACGTGCTTCTAAGTAAGGTACTTAATTTTATTTGCTCCATTTCACTCAAATATTTGGTGCAAGAAGTAGAATTTCTCAGAAGCTTATATGTGATGCTACCTTCTCTATAGAGAGATTTATTGTTCATCCAGTTGACTCAATAAACTGGTGAAGTTATTGCAAACACTACTTTTATTACTTAAATATACATATATATAAATATATATATGTATAGAAATATGAGCATATGTGTATATGTTTTCGTGCGTGTGTGTACGGGCGTATGTGTACATTTTATATCAAACTGGAAAGAGTAGTTGTGAAAATTTTGACATAAGGAAAATGTTATGGAAAATAAAGTGTTGTCAGTCATAAGCTCTGAACATATCAACTTTGACATTATCAAGAAGCAGGAGTGTTTTACACACACACACATACACACACACTCACACACACACACACACACGCACGCATACACACGCATATTGCAAGTGTAAGAAATAGTCTTTAGCCAATCTATATTATATAAAACTATTAAGCTGGAAAGCTTTTACTTCCCTGACATTAATCAGATAGAGTTGATTTTATAACATTATGTTCGTCAAACGACTTTATACCAAGCCATAAGTTAGTGTAATATGTTACTGTTGTTCTTTTCCCATCAATCAATGCGTTCCCTTTTTCAAGCATGCTGTGTAGTATACGATCATAGCAATGAAAGGCAGTCAACTGCCATATCATCTTATAGTATTCGATATATATATTTTTTACCTTTATCATCGGTGTTGATAAAAAGAATAATTATTTGTTGTACTAAATCACAGAATGTGTTGCACAGCCGATATCAACCAACGTTCATTCAGAAATCCATCTCTTAGAATGGCCAAGTTGGGCCGAGAAAATTTAAGAGAAATAGTAAGTCCTAGGTTCAGTCTCCTGGTGAGTATATCATTAAACGCGAAAAGTGTATATATAAGGAGTGTGTGTGTGAGAGAGAGAGAGGGGTGGTGGTAAATGTAGGGATAAGCTAATTATACAGATCAATATATAAAGTTTATTACATACATGAAATACAAAAGATGTATATATATATATATATATATATATATATATAAAGATCCACCTTACACAGATTAGAAATGATATAGAGAATTAAAGGAGTGGAGGGAGAATATTACAAATCCAACAGCTGTTTCTGGGAGATCGGCTGTCCGTAATAATGTTTGTATATTTGAAACGAGCCTCTGCTTTCAGTAAGTGGAGGTATTAAGATAGGAAATGATGAGAAGAGAAAAAAGATAGTTCAAGAGTGGTGATTAATAAAGATGCTAGTAAGGATTAGGAGTAGTAGACATGGAAAGTAACCTCTTTCAGCCACCGATCTAGTACCTTCCTTCCCTCGAATAAATTCCATTCCCTTTTTCTCACAATCTCAAACATTAATTCTATAGCTTCATACAAACCTAATACAAGACTACATATAATTCACATACCTGTCCCCTCATGCTCTGAGTTTCCACCTCTACGACTTCTACTCCCTACTAGCCTCCTTATTAACCCCACTCTTGAACTATCTTTTCGCCCCTCACATTCCCTATCTTAATACTGCCCCGTTCCCCCTCCCCTCTGATGCACGTAACTCTCCAAATTCAATCATTCAATCTTTGAACTTCTCTCCTTCAATATCTCAAATGTAATGCTTCTTGCCTTAAGACGGAAGCTCGTCTCATCCTACGATGGAATTAATTTACAAACATTATTATTGACAGCCAAGCTGCCAGAAACAGCTGTTGGAATTGTAATACTTTTCTTCTACCCACTTAATTCTCTAAATCATATCTAATCTGTGTAAGTTGGACCTTTTTATATGTATGCATAGAAACATTTTTGTATTTAATGTATTTAATACGCTTTATATATTGATATGTCTAATTCACTTATCCCAGCGTTTACCTCTATACCCGCTCAAGTTAAAATCTCTTGAGCACGAATAAGTATATTCTATATGGAGAATAGTTGAATCTCATCGATGAAGAATATATATATATATATATATATATATATATATATATATATATATATATATATAGCAATAAGAACATGGAGGGGGAATATGAGGTACTCATCAACTTGCAGACACTGTATTCCGTTGATTAATCTGTTTAATTTATAACCAAAATGACAAAAAGACAATATAGAGACACTTATGACATACCATGTCATATCAACAATTAAGATTTCAAATTCAAAGGACATTTAGCAATTGGAGAAGAGACAAAATCTTACAGCTGTTTTGGCCTAGCGTTTGCATGCCCCATTCTATCTCTATAGCTCCAGTACGCTGGAGTAATTGGTAGATGAAGAGGCCTAGTGAATCATGCATGTATCTCCATTGCATCATTTTCATCTGCGTGTGTGTGTGTGTGTGTTTTGTGTGTGTTTTATAAATCTCTCAAAACTTATTGTTTACATTTCAGCCGTAAAACTCATTAATATAGTACTCGATAATTAACATAACTATATTGCTTCCTCTCAAACATCGACTTTTATACACAACAAAAAAATTATTACAACATCGTAAAAGACAACGGTTTAAATGCTTTTGCATATTTAGTCACGGTCCTTCTTTAGATCGAGGTGCATTCCGGAGCTACCGAAGAATGATTCTGCTTCTTTGTTCTCTTTGCTAATAAAATCTGCCAAACATGTTCTCACAGTATTCTATAATTTTAAAATATGATAAGAGACGAGTATATTAGATAATATATTAATGTGGTTTTATGTCTGATAAAAGAATCTACTTGCAACGTCTTTGATCGTATATCTTCTTAACCATGTCTGACATGAATTCAAACAACAACGAATTTCCGAAGTTGAAGTAATACACAGCAATTAATTATTGTAATCCACAGAAAAGGAAATATCACCCCACCATAAGCTGATACTTTGTCTTTCCGTTAGAAATAATTAATAGATAATTAATCTGAGGGGTATGTTACCTTTTAGAAATTCCAGTAAGCTGCTGTTTTCTCATTGTTGCTTAAATAATTGTGCAACTTATTCATTACGGATCTGTTATTACTTCTTACTCTTAATCGTCAAGATTGTAAATACAAGTGCTCATAGTGCTCACTTCATTAACTTTTGAAGCATATCAACGAAATGCTCGTACTCAATATGCTCGTGTTTTTTTTTTTTTTTATCGAATTTAAGGAAATAATCCCTCTGCAATATTTTTTTTTCTTTAGGAAGACAGAATTAAAAATGCAGATGACATCAACTGATTAGCATCTGCAGAAATTCTAAATGAAGGCATTCTATTGAAGAATCTTACAGGAAAATTCGTGACGCAAAGGTTATGTGCTATTAATCACCCCGTTCCTTTTTGCATGGAAAATGACACTCAAAATAAACTTTTCAAACACTGTCCAAGTAGAGATATTTCATAATATCTGCTGTAGTGTAAGTTCGACGATATTCTGTAGGTATCGCAACATAGTGTCGTACAATACTTTTTGTTTCTAATGAAAAATTTCATACCTATATAAATTTAGAACCTTGTGCATCTGTCAAGATATCAAATATGTTTTTAAATATATGTGAAAAGATCATCACTTCACCTCCACTGAAATAACAATATTGCTACTAACAAACAGCAGACAGCTTCCTTTCTGAAGCCATGTAATAGGTATCTCAATATAAGATATATAAAAGCGTTTTACAGTTTATAGATCTGCCATTCACTTTCCAGACTTTCAAAGTTTACTTCCTAAAAGTAACGGCTCTTCAAATTGCAAAATCTCCGTATCACCAGGACACACATCACATCTCACGATAAATTATTCACAACAATATTTACACGCTGAAATTCTTTTTCAATGAAGTTGGAATGTTTTTTCAATGAATTCGAAAGCAAATGGATAATTAGACAGGAATCTTGAATATTTTGAAATATTTTATTTGTGCAAGGCGGCGAGCTGGCAGAATCATTACTGCGCCGGAAAAATGCTGAGCACTTCTTCCGACTTTACCTTCTGAAATTAAATGCCACCGGGGTCGACTTTTGCTTTTCATTCATTCAGGATAGATAAAATAAGTACTAGTTTAACACTGGAGTCGATGTAATAGAATTAGCCCGTACCCGAAATTTCTGGCTTTGTGCCAAAAGTTGAAACAAATATGTTGTCTGTGTCTGTTACTGTTTTACTTTCCAGGAGCATGAACCTATGATATATCGATTACTGTCCGATGAAACATTATGCCAACTGTGGAAAATATTTGCTTACGAGTAATTAGAAAACAATTCAACATTTAGAATGAATAATCTTTTCAGCTATCTGTGCCTATTGTAAGCTTCAAAAAGTAATTCAACTTTGAAACGCTTTTGCAGATTATCTTATTGAAGATCGCCTGTTATGTATTTTATCCTAAGATTTTCCACTGTCAGTTAAAATCTCTTCAGTTTCAACTGAGGAGATTTTACAACCAGTACCAGGAAATGTCCTAACGTATTTTAGTATTGATCAAATAATTAATGACAAAAAAGTAGATAACTACTACACGATAGAATTACTTAATTCATTTACTCCATGTGGAATACCACCTCACAAACTGAATTTCAAAGTAGAATCAATTGTAATGTTATTACATAATACATCAATGCAGCAAGGGCTATTTAGTAGAACTAACTAGAAATCGTTAACGTACATTGTAACTACAACAATGTTTGTTAATAAATGGAGCTTTGGCTATCGGGTGAACGTGGATATTTAGTTTAATTGGTTAGTAGCGAACAAAATTTGCTTTTTAATTTACAAAGATCTGTTTCCTGTTACGTTATCTTTTCATTTAAAAATGGTAATATGCAGGGCCAAGCATTTAATAAAATAGAGATTTGCTTACCGCAACCAAAATTGAGACAAGGATATTTATTTGTTGTATTCTCTAGGACTAGAAAACTTATTGATACTTATTTGTTGCATTGACTAGGAATAGAAAACCAAAGAAAGAGTAGCTAACACCAATAGGCCAGGAAAACAAAAAGAAGAAACTTATCACCAAAATTAACCTATACTAGGAAGTAGTAGATTAATGCTACATGTTTTTGATAATGAAAATTAATGGAATAATGTTTCAAATGATACAATGATCAAATAAATTTATTGTACCACAGTGCAATGTTATTAATTATCGATTTTCGTTAATATGGTTCTTCTATTGATTTGTAAATTATGCAAATCATATGTATTATACTAAGCGTATACCAATATTAATTCAAATCTTGATTAAGTAATATATATTTTTGTAATAATTCTTTCTCATTTATCCATGTTAAATGTGAGTGTACAAATATATACAGCTGTACAACCATAATATTCCCAAGGATCCAACAACTGCATACTCAGATTTGCTAAAGCACTATCAATGTAGTCGCACATTAAGAGAAAAAGATTATAGATGAGGTATTCAACTGCGTTCCATATGAAAAAGTGCTTAAGGCGTTTGCTACATACATCATTCTTTCAATTCATTTTCAGTCATTATGAGAAGGCTGCCATAATAGAAATATAAATAGTCATGAACTATTACTTGTTCATTGATATTTCAGTATACCTCTTTCTAGAGTTCGCTCACCTCCTGATACAAGATAAAAGTAGTAAATAACAACATACAAGATAGAATAAATGATAATTGTATAACTATGAATATGTTTTACTGCTTCAACTGCAAGATAAATACTACTTATGTAGACTTCTAACAATCTCAAGAAGTAACGACTTCCAAAATGAATAGAGGTTTTATATATTTTAGATTTCTCTTTAAACTTACAACTATATTAAAGTTATTTTTCTACGGGTGCTGCCAGACGTTATTATTATTATTATTAATATTATTATTATTATTATTATTATTATTATTATTATTATTATTATTATTATTATTGTTGTTCAGTAGTTTTATTTTTATAACGTGCTTTCACTTCACTACCGAGCGCAGCTCTGTGCGCCTTGGGTATGTGCTGTGGTTTGCTGTGATGCTCTTATGGTTACTGTATTGAAAGTGTTTTGCGTAGGATGTGTGCAGTGCCCAGTAGTGCAATTTTCTGTATGTTATATATATTTGTAAGTCCTGGTGTTTTTGTTATATATTTGTCTGAATATTTTTTTATTACACCTAAGTTTCTGTAATTCAATTGCTAAGTCCTGCGAGTTCGTTATTCATTCTGTAGCTCTGATATTGATTTGTTTTCATCATTTGGGCCTGTTCTCAGGGTTCCGACAATTATTGGAACTACTACCACTTTTTTCAGCGACTACAACGGTTTAACCTCCCACGCTAACCTATCATATCTATTGACTTCTCTTTCTTCTTTATCGCATATCTTGCTGTCAGCTGAGCATGCTATATCTATGATCCAGCATCGTTTGCTTTCTTTCTCAATTAACACTATGTCTAGCTTCTTATTTTCTATCTCATTGTCGCACTGAATCATAAATCCTATAGGATCTTTGCATTATCATTTTCGAAAAGAACACTTACACGCCATTTTCTTCAATATCATAGCTCCTATTCAGTACCGTGTATTTTTGTTCGCTTTTAAGCTTTCCGTTCTCTTTTTAGTCTAACACAGAAATATCCTTCGAGAGCGTATTTAACCCCGCCTGTATTCTTCTTTTCCACTATGTATCTTTTCTTTTGTCACTCCCATTATATTCCTTTTTCTTGACATCAACACCCACATTTTCTGCTACAGCAATACTTGCTGCCCTCATCAAATTATTTGCTTCTGTGATGTTTTTGTTCTGATGTATTTCAGAATTCATTCACATTTTCGTTTCTTGATTCAATTTCCACCGATCAAACTTTTAAAGGTTGCAAATAATGTCGCTACGTTTCTCTTGTAGCCTTGCCTTTACTCTGTCGTAGATTTCTTTTGCCCATCTGCCATGTCACCATTAGTTGTATTGTCTTCTTCCGAACCACCTTTATGTTTCTCATCGGGCAAGCTATCACTGTTCCTTTCCTGTGGTGCATTAGAGATTTCACTTATGTTTTCTTCTATGAGATTACTTTTATCAGGAGGAACTGATATTGGAAAACCGCTGTTTTCCAATATCCGTCTTTTGTTAGCTTCGAGAACTACTTTTACGAACCAACGATTTCTTCTTATTGTTCTAGCTTCATCACATAATCTCTGTTCCGTGACTTGAAACACTCCTCTTTCTCTCCATTGATCAATATATACGTTGTCGGTATCCCCTAAGATAGACACCATTTTCGTCTACAGGGTTGCTTATGTAGTAACACTCCATGACCACAGCAGTGACATGTTTGTTCTGGTCCCTTGTTGGATAACGACATGCTGGAGTAGGACCAGTATCTCTGAGCCTGCCGAGTGTAACACTGTCACCATCAAGGGCTTCAGTTTCATTACCACAATATCATTCACAATATTTTGTCTTTTTCATTGTCATTCATATGAGGTAGCGAATATCAGGTTGCGCAATTACCAGCGTTTTTATTGTGACACCATCACTAGATCAATCATAGCTTAGGGAGATTCCAACCACTTTCTTTCATTATTATTATTATTATTATTATTATTATTATTATTATTATTATTATTATTATTATTATTATTATCATCATTGATATCATTATTTTAATTTTTTTTTACTATTTCTCATTGTTAATATTTCTGATCCGACATGAGTTTTGACTAATTATAATTATCATTCTTACCACCATCACCATTATTACCGTCATTATTATTATTTCTATTTATTATCAAAAGGTATGATTAAATGTTGTCTAGTTTCAACTTTTGTCTTGTACTTGTGATAATTATAAATATGTGAGGATTTAAGGGAATTGTAGGAGCAAAAGGAAATCATCGGTGAATAGATTAAATTCCACAGGACTGTAAATAGATTCGGCAGATGGTGAAGTGTTCAGCAATGGGCATTCCTGTGCGATAAGGAGACAAAAGTGGCCACGTACTCTTGGGTCAGCAGACGTCAAATGTGTTTAAAACTAGTAGCGATCAATGAGAGCGCTGAACTTGGCCTTGAAAAAGAACCAAGTCACCTGATTCTATTTTTAATTACTGATAGAAAAAATGATTATATATATATATATATGTTTTTCTCCTTGTCTCCGTATTCTTTCTGTTGAAGAGCGTAGCTCGAAACGTCAAAGACTTTCCGTATTCCCGAGCGTCATACTAATATATACTTTTGTTATTTACACCACCTGTCCTCGTCTATTGTTATTATTTGTATATTCTCCCATATATATATATATATATATATATATATATATATATATGCTTCTCTATAGCAGTGTGGGAGCATTCCACTTTCTATGCCAGTTCCCTTGTCGTTTGACGAGAATTTTCGTGCAAAAGTTGGTTAAATCGCTCTTCACCGAACTCAATTGGACGACCAGAACGAGGTGTGTCTTTGAGGTCAAAATTTCCATTTCTGAACTTAGCATACCAATCACGAGCGGTTCTTTTAACTATTTCACCCTCTCCATACACAGCATAAATGTCGCGAGCAGCTTCTGCGGCCTTAAAACCTTGGTTAAAAGCAAAAAAGAGGTGTCGAAAATGCTCGTTTTTCTTAACTTGACATTCCATTTTAATGACCTGAAAACAAACAAATAAAAAAGAAAATAACTAAAATTAACTAGAAAAAATAATAGATTCTAAAATGATTCAAAAATAGAATTCTCGAAAAAAATAGATTCCAAAATTTAAAAACCCAATAAATTCCAAAATTGTAATAAAACGGTGGGAGCTTAGTTGCCAGCGCAATATTAGCGTTTCTCTCTTCAGCTGCTGACTGGCCAGAGCAGCGAAAAACACGTCCAGCCGATGTCAAGACTGGCGCTCTTATATCATTATTATAATTACTTATTGACTTACACAACTTCTAACGCTGGGGATGTAATAGGGTGCCAGCTGTTCACTACCAGTGATCTAAGGTAACACTCATCAATTTTCGATCCTCATCTAGAGTATTCGAGCAGTTCCAAGTAGTACTGCTTTCTGCATGTGCTCCACCTTTATTACAGCCCCTATTTGTTCCATGTACTTCTCAAGATTTTTACTCTCTATTCTCAGGGCTCCGACGATTATTCGTACTACTACCACTTTTTCATCGACCACAACTGCTTAACCTCCCTAGCTAAATTGTCATATCTATCGAATTTTCTTTATTCCTTATCGCATACCTTATTGTCAGCATCGTTTCCTTTCTTTCTCAATTAACACTATGTCTGTTTTCATATTCTCTATCTTAGAGGTGCTATCGTAATTGTGGACAAAAGTGAGTATATTTCGGCTTGTGAAGAAGTTTTAAATGACAAAACACTTCATATGAAGAATTACCTGTCGATCCAAACCCCAATTACAGAGAGGAACTTGACAAAATAATTCTGGAAATGGAGGAAAACAATTTCGTTAATAAGGCTGAATCTAGGATTTTAAGGTCAGAGAGAAGAACACCTGTATTGTATGGTCTCCCTAAAATACAGAAAAAGTTCGAAAGATTTCCTCCAATGCGCCCAATTTGCAGCGGATATGAATGCTGTACGGCCGAAATTTCGGAATGGCTGGATGGCTTTCTACTCCCCGTCGCAAAAAGATCAAGTTCCTATATTCGGGATACCTTTGATTTTGTATCTAAAATCAACAACTTTTTCAAGCGCCGAGTCCGTATTGACAACTGTTTTTTGGTAACCATGGATGTTTCTTCCTTATATCCCAATATTGACCACAATGAAGGGGTAGAAGCATGCATGGATGGCCTCGAAAACGGTCAAACAAAAGTATTCCATCAAATTTACTCTGTAGATTATTGAGGTTTGTGTTAGAAAGTAACACAATGAAGTTTAGACAAAGATTTTACCACCATGGGTACCCCCATGGCAGTTAATTTTGCTAATGTCTTTATGACGAAATTCCAGACACAGTTACTGAATACATTCAAATCCCTTCATGGTCATGAACCAATACTCTGGTTACGGTTCATTGACGACGTATTTTTTTGTCTGGGAAGGATCACAGGATATTTTAATGGACTTCTGGCATTTCTGTGATTGTTATGCTAGAAACTATGGCTTTAAGTACAACATAAAATTTACGTTTAGTTTTTCAAAAACTAGCGTTTAATTTTTGGACACAAAAGTCAAGTTTTCTGGAGACAGAATAGTGACAGAGTTATTTTGCAAGCCAACGTCATCACATATTTATCTCCACCGCCGCTCCGATCATCCACATCATCTTATTCGGTCAAATCCGAAATCCCAATTTTTGAGGATAAAACGGATTTGTACTGACATAGGGGATTACTGGAAACATGCAAATGCTTTTGCATGACATTATGTCAAACGAGGTTACAGTGCACCACGTTTAAAGGAAATAGCAAATGAAATAGCTAAGATTAGCAACGATAGTCAGACCTACACGCATAATTTTAGCAAACAAAATAAAATAGATGACAGAATTCCTTCAGTGATTAAATGGCACCGACGTTACGCTGGCATTTCAAAAGCGTTGCATGAAAGTTACCAGCATGTGGCGAAAAAATATTCCAGTTTCAAACAGATATTTCCACAGCCGCCCATTGTAGCCTTTCGACGGAATAAGAACATAAGAGAATTGTTGATCTCTATATCTGACTCCAAGTAAACGAACATTAGAGTATCTGCACGCTGTACCTTAAAGAACAGCCGCAAGAGAGGTAAGCACTGTTCATTGTGCAACAACATGAGTGAAGTGAATTCCATCAGAAATCATAACAGAAATGTTATGATTTATACAGAAGGTGGAACAGGTAAAGATTCCCATTTAGTGTACGCTGCAGAATGCACGAAACACAACTTGATTTATGTTGGTTGTACAACAGAACTATTAAACAAAAGGTTAAATGGGCACAGATTCGACATCAGGTACACGAACAGTAGTTCAACAGAACTTGCTGAACATTTCGTTTCAAGCGGCTGCAATTTTGAAGAAGACTCGAAAGTGCATATTCTGAAAAAATATTCTGAATCTACCCCACTTTCACTTCTCAGAATATATGAGGAGAAATATGTTTGCGGAGGAATGAATAAAATGGCAGGAGAATATCATCAAAATTATACAAAACTGTTTGATTGAATATCCTTCTTTCTCTCTTTTCCTTTCCTTTCTTTCTGTTTTCTTCCTTTTTCTATTTTTTCCTTTCTTTCCACCTGTTATAAAACTTAAAAACTGATGATGTCATTCCATCAACGTGTGGACGCTGGTTGCTCTCATTCATTCTTTAGGTTTAAATTTCTGTAATTTTGAATTTTTAATTACCTCATATTTTGAACTTGTCAAAGACAGACGTACTGTTGAAATATTGTTCAACTAGTAAAGTATCTATACAATCGAATAGCGCTCTTCGTCTTGATTATTATTGTTATTATTATTATTATTATTATTATTATTATTATTATTATTATTATTATTATTATTATTATTATTATTATTATTATTGGGGATATTATTCTTATTGGGATTATAGGAGGTTGAGGTCGTAAATACTAATAAGGACAACAACTACAGCAGCAATAGTTGTTTACTACACTTAGTTTTGTTTTGTTGATCCAGTTATGCACCACAAGTGGTCTGCTAGGTATTGTAGTCCACTGTCATCTATACTGCAGTCTCTCGGGTATAAATACTTTGAACGCAACTCAAATTATAAACTGTAATTTCGGATATACTCTCTTTTTAAAAGTAGAATTATTATTCACTGATGCATTAAGCGAATATGTACATGTCCGTGGCACCCAACATGAGTCACTCCAAACGGTAACATGGGACCGTAACTGTCTAAGTTATATTTACTTGCATCTCATCATGTGTTGAGATACAGGTATGATTAGGACTCTGTTGTATATGATCATCCCCCTGTTTGTTTTTGCCTGCATGGTAAACAGCAAATAATTTTTCACTTTAATGTAACCCTCTCACGCTTAATAATCACCTTCTCATCAGGTAATAGTAGATTATGCAAAGACATTAGCCTTTCACCTCAGTATCTCCACACAACAGCAATCTCAGTATCTCCACACAACAGCAATCTCAGTATCTCCACACAACAGCAATCTCAGTATCTCTACACAACAGCAATCTCAGTATCTCCACACAACAACAATCTCAGTATCTCCACACAACAGCAATGTCAGTATCTCCACACAACAGCAATCTCAGTATCTCCACACAACAACAATCTCAGTATCTCCATACAACAGCAATCTCAGTATCTCCACACAACAGCAATAACACCCTCGTGTGCACTGCATTCATGCCTTCACTAATACATGCACTCACTCTCACAAACGAAGTCGCAGTCATGTACACGTTAGCTATCTATCACGCTTTGTTATGAGTGATAATATCCATTTATTTATACTTCTATTCTCAACAACACGCAGGTAGGTACACACTCACACATTACTACCACATACCTACCCAAACACAAGCACACGATTCCTGTATATCTATATATAACTTACCTTTATTTTCGTATTCTTTAAACTACCTTCGCTCATTTTATTCATTTACTGGCACCCATCTTACAATAAAACACTAATTTGCAAACTATTGATCCATACAATTTTGTCTTTAATTGGTCATGCTAAATTTGCTATTAACTATACATATAGCGGCTTTTCATTGTTTTGAAGGGGCACCGCCTGAAACGATAAAGACCTCGTTTGCTGTTTTCTCCTAGCATAACTATATATTTTGTTTTCGTTGTTTTATGCTTGTGTATTTCTCTTGACTCTCTTAATAGAAACTGAAGACCTGATCAATGAGAGTTACTTAGAATTGGAATAAGTTTGATAATTATGTATCATTGTCATGATAGTGGAAAAGATAAAAGACCTTTTAGTTATAATATATTACTTGTTACAAGAAAGTATCTGATATTGAAACAGATGGCTTTATTTATTTCTATTGATGTTAGGCATCAATGGAATAAGCTTCAACATTATAGTCATAAGAATAACAGACAATACCTTTGGAGGGATTTAGGCTACATAAATACTTAAACAAGTGTTATGACAAAAATATCCAGAGGCTCGTAAGTGAGTTCCCAGATCTTCAATTTAGATATTTAATCATTTTAATCAATTTCTTTCAAATAGATTATGTGCAGAAGTTGTTTATTTGAAATAGAAGATGATATGATCAACCCATTTCTAAGAAGGTAAATAATCTCAACATGGAATATACTCACTAATCAGATAATTCTTTCTTTCACGATGTTTCTCTTATAAACTATTAACTATACGATCTTTGCTTGCTATATTAACATAGCTTTATGTTGTGTCGGATCGACATAGCTTATATTCTTATCCATGCTATAAATCTTATATTGAATAGAAAGTATTATGCAAGTTTTAATTGGTGGCGTATAGGAGAAAATGTCAAACAGCACTCAGTTATTTCCCTTTCCGTTTTCAGCTCGAATACAGCTGAAGTTGAATAGGCTTTTGTAACACCAGCAGTAGACAGCAAACTTACTATTAATATCATCAACTGATTTGAGTCTCTGTGCCCTATCCATATATAATTATATATTGTCTAAATGAATAAGTTCAAATTCAGCGAGAAACCATATTTTGAAATAGATATTCTACTCTCCAACTAGTTCAAGCGAATGAGTAAAAGATACTTAAAAAAATCTTAGTGGAGGTAAGACCATCAATGCAATAAGGTAATGACATGGGCCATTCTATTATTGAGATATTCTACCCCTTTTTTTCAAAGCGACGAAGATATACTACGATCAGTTTGAAAATCTAGGTAGTTACTCACAGAGCACTAGCAACAGCAACCCAAACGTAATAGCGATACATTTCATTTACTAAGACGTAAAAGGTGCAAAAGATTTTTTGTAAATGCAGAAGACATCAGTTCTGCGATTTGAGATTTCAAAGGATGTTTTGTGCATTGTGAGGAAAAAACTTAAATAACTTAAAAGGAAGAACGACATGGAAATAGATGTTAAGACAAAAAAACTCTATGAACTATTGTTCCAATAAATGGAGAATGTTAAAAGTCGAAGGCTGCTGATTGTGTTTGACAGATAGAAACCTGAAACGAAACCCATTTTTCTAATTATAGCCGCTCAAAACAAGGGATTATAAGGAATTAGGTAAAGACAATGACTGATAAGGCAAGAGAAACAAAGTAAAAATAGGAAGAGAAGATAAAATATTAAATCATATACGTGAATGCAGTAAACTAGCAAGTAATTTGCTTTTGATAGAGGCATGACTGTGTCGGAAAAGAATATACTGTAATGTCGACCAAGATTGTGGATTCGAAGTAAGTGACAAACAGTTTGGACACTAGTCCGATGCTGTGGTAATAAATGATGATTAAAGAATTTTACGGGATTTCTTATTGAGACTTATCGCAATATGGAAAAAATGAGATCAAATATGATCGTGAAGAACAGAGTTATAGTACCATTGTTTTATTACAGCTATTGCATGACAATATCATGTGACCCAACCCCAGGGCTGGGTGATGAATGCTACTTAATATGAAAACTGCATTATCAATAAATTCCACTTCCTTCAATTGAACGCATATCACATATTAGAGAATTAGTAGTGTCTGATCCAGATTTGATTGAAGCCTGGGTAAAAGCCTTTCAGTCCTTGCGTTCGTTAAGAAATGCAACGACTCTGTTGACAGTAAAGATACAATAGATTGCTTCATCGCCAGCGCACGAGTTGAAAATATTAAGAACGTACCTGTGATACTGTGCACAAAACTTTTGAAGAATTGGTATTTTGCAAACATAATGTCGACAATAATATCCTTACTGAGACCAGAGAAAAGGTTACTTATTGCTGAAAGAACTTGTTTTTAGCTCTGAATCGGATTCCATGAAACCTATTGTATTAATATTCTCAAAGATTATGTGAAGCCGCACATTTAATTAATTTACTAAGGTTGGGATAGAAGGACAATCTACTGAAAATGATGTTATTCAAATACAAATGCTAAATTCTGTATTCCCATAAAATATTAGAACTCATTCAATTTCAGGAAACGCTGATGCCAGGTTATGTTAGCTAATGCGTTTATTCAACAGCTTCAAATGATTAACCATTTAACTTAAGTTTCTAATGATAACAATAATAATAATAATAATAATAATAATAATAATAATAATAATAATAATAATAATAATAATAGTATGCTAACAGTATCTTCGGTGAAACATGTCGGAAAGAATAGTTAGAAAAAGGCCTTGTAAATCTTGCAGCTACAACTGTAGAATGAGAAGGTGTCCTGTTTTGGAGGAGGGATGTTATGACTGCAAAAGAAAAAAAAGATATTCGAGTTTTATTGGCCGTCTAGAGAAAGAATTTGATTTGTGAAAATACTCGAAGCTGATGCTGATACAGGTTGTGACCAGAAGTAAAGGAATACCTACTGTATTTAGGAAAGTGATAAAGAACAGATATAAGTGGACACTGATAGCGACATTGCTCTCATCTGTCTGGAGGAAACTAATGAACTTCTAGCCTCTAATCTTGTAATGCCACTTATAAACCGCTTGATGGTTCGGTTATCATGCTTTCAGAAATCACATGTCACTAATTGTTATACAATACCTCGCCAGATTGAAATGTATACATTGCAACGTAATATGTCACATTTATCACACACAAACTGACTATAACGGATAATAAATACCAAACAAAATTTTAAAATAACCTTAAACCTGCATAGTATGATTTGAGGCAATTTCTTTATATTTGTGTACTTGTAACAAAATGTAAACCAATATGTTAATGAAGAATTGAACCAAGGGGACTAAGTGGTATTCATCGTTAGATAGTTCTACTAATCCGATGTCGATTTATGCATTTGTGCAAGACTACAAAATATTAAATCCAGATATGCGTCCTAATTCTTTCTCAAGCCAACAAGTATGAATGGTTTTGCAAAGAATAATTTTGTAGGGGCCTAATGTTAAATCCTCATTTCTGATGAAGTTCATGAAATAACAACACATGGATCATAACTTTCGACATATGTAGCATGCAGCACAAAATCACTAATTTTCATATTTGAATGTGCCATCCATAATACCTATGTCAGGAAATACTGTGTCAAATGTGTATATCACGAATGATTTCGTCAAACCACAGAGAATCACTTTGCTTGTTCCATAAACTAACAAGGATAAAACGTGTTATAATCATATACCAATCACATACATATCAATGATCTGGCAATAATCATCCACAATATACAAATCTAAACTGACAAGTAGAGTTTACTAAAAGATAAATTGTCTGCATATCATTAACAAGAACTGGAACGTTTTCCAATGTTTTCTTTCTGAACAAGATTGCCCAAGACTTCTAGAAATTGTGTGAGCACTGGCACTTGAAATTGTTAAACACAAGGGTGGATCACAAGATTTAAGAAGTACTAGTGATAATTGGAGCACTAGAAATAAAGAATCATGAAATTAAATACACAAATTCCCAAACAACGTACAAAATATCTCAGCTAGATATCGTTCACATCCTATGTAAGGCGCGTTCAATTCAAAAGTACAAATAAGATATTAAACTCTCTATATTCAACAGATGCTAAATGCAATCCACTGACAATAAAATATCCCAAGACAAACAACCACTCTACCAATCACTGTTTGACACTTATTGCACCGCACTAATTTTAACTAACACCAATTGAATCGCATTTGCATATCACAAACACCACGAAGTACTATAGCTCAAAGTGCACAAACACATCGGAACAAACCAATAGTTAACATAGCAAAAGTAAAAAGCAATCCTCACATCAAAAGAAAATCAAACTGATGCAAGAAACATAATTCTACATTTGGTAAAGGTTATGGTGCACATAACTCGAGAACATGTAGGTGCACAAGGTAGTGAGGTAACTTGCATAAAATATGACAATGAATAGCCATAACCACGATAATCATAAATAATGAAATAAATGGAATAAATGGAATTCTGAGAGTAGAAGAGAAGCAGAGAGAATTATTAGCAATAAAGTAAACATATTCTCATTCTATTTGCAACCAAATAAATATGGACAAGGAAAATATGTAAATGGATAGTAAAGGTATTAAATGAAATTAGCAAGCATATAAATCAACATTACAATAGGGATATTTTTATATTTCGTTTGATTTTCAGGAACTGAAATTTATTCATGGAGGAGAGCATTGAAATATTTTTATTACAATTTTTCATCCATTTTCGACTTACGACTTTTAAATACAATAGTTGAAATATTCAACTTTCTTAGTGTAATATCAATAGCAGTAAATCATAACAGATCTAATGTAGGAAGAGAATAGCACGCACTATACTTTGATAAATACATCTAAATAAAAAAAATATATATCATATTAATTTACTTATCATACTTGCATAAAAGAGTTTGAGATATTTTGCCTTGTATATATTACAACAGTCACATAATTTTTTCAAGTATTATTTTTAAGATAACTTTCTAATAGCACCTTTAATACAGTTCTATATTTAAGAGATGATGAATTATGTACATCATTTACATTATTTACATTAGACGGATATTTGTCCTCATCATGTTTGTTACTAACACAACGTTTCGGCTGTTATACCCTCCAGGCTTCATCAGGTGTCTTGGAGAAATTTCGAACATGGATTCTCATTTTTCGATGTTATTATTATCATTATTATTATTATTATTATTATTATTATTATTATTATTATTATTATTATTATTATTATTGTCACTGCCTGGAATCGAACTCCGAATCTTAACCAATACCCCCATATGCCCGTGGGCAATTATGGAGACCCAAGATTCCGAGTTCGATTCCAGGCAGTGAGCTGAATAAGAATAATAAAAATAATAATAATAATAATGATGATGATGATAATAATAATAATAATAATAATAATAATAATAATAATAATAATAATAATAATAATAATAATAATAAACAAGACAATGGGTATCAACACTTTAGCTGTCCCAGTTATAAGCTACAGCTACAATATCCTTAACTGGACACTAAACGAACTATCTAAAATAGACAGGAAAACAAGAAAAATAATGACAGGATATAGGATGCACCACCCAAAATCTAACATAGAAAGGCTATATATACAACGCACAGAAGGTGGCAGGGGTCTTATACAGCTAGAAATCTATTATAAAATAACCACCATAGGACTGCAAAAATACCTACTCCAGAAGCAAGGAAAACTAATACAAATAGCCACAAAACACGAGCAAAACAAAAAACTGTTTTCGGTATTCAAGGAAGCTGACAAATACAAACAAGAAATCAATCTACCTAACAAATACGAAGAAGAAGAAGAAGAAGAAGAAGAAGAAGAAGAAGAAGAAGAAGAAGAAGAAGAAGAAGAAGAAGAAGAAGAAGAAGAAGAAGAAGAAGAAGAAGAAGAAGAAGAAGAAGAAGAAACAACAAAAGCTATAAAACAAATGAAATCCAAACTGAAACTAGAACAGCAACGGACCATGATAAAACGATGGCACGAAAAGCCCCTACATGGTAAATACTGGGCTAAACTAAATGCAAAAGAAATAGACAGAGAAAAATCCCAGCAATGGTTGAGAAGCTCAGGACTCAAAGCAGAGACTGAAGGATTTTTAATTGCTGCACAAGACCAAAGCCTCCCCACCAGAAATTACCAAAAACACATAATGAAAAGAAACATAACAAGTAACTGTAGAATATGTGGAGATGGACAAGAAACAATAAATCATATTATCTCTGGCTGCCCAGTCCTGGCTAAGAAGGAATATATTCACAGACACGACAGAGCTGGGACCTATATACACTGGAAGCTATGCCAACACTATGGAATAACAACAGAAAAAAGATGGTATAAACACACGCCAGAAAAGGTCACAGAAAACGAGAAAGCAACCATACTCTGGGATATGCCAATACACACAGATAGAGAAATTAAGGCAAATAGACCAGATATAGTTGTCAAAGATCATGAAGAAAAAAATGCTTTCTAATTGATGTATCAATACCAGCATATGACAACGTTTCTCTAAAAGAAATGGAAGAACTTTCAAAATACAAAGACCTGGAAATAGAGATAACTCGAATGTGGAATCTAAAAACAGAAACAATTCCTATCATAGTAGGTGCCTTAGGTATAATAAAAAAATATTCAGACAAATACATAACAAAAACACCAGGACTTACAAATATATATAACATACAGAAAATTGCACTACTGGGTACTGCACACATTCTACGCAAAACACTTTCAATACAGTAACCATAAGAACACCACAGCAAACCACAGCACATACCCAAGGCGCACAGAGCTGCGCTCGGTAGTGAAGTGAAAGCACGTTATAAAAATAAAACTACTGAATAATAATAATAATAATAATAACATCGAAAAATACCTTTGGAATGAGAACCCAAGTTCGAAATTTCCACAAGACGCCTGATGAAGGCTGGAGGGTATATCAGCCGAAACGTCGTGTTAACAAACAAACAAGATGAGGACAAATATCTATCAAATGTAAATAATGTAAATAATATAAATAAAGTACCTTTAATGTTTTGATTTCCAGTGTACATTCCTGATTATCGAAGTTTTCATTTGTTGATAGCCATAAAGAATTAGGTTGATGTTTATGATAATGTGTCTGGATTGTCCATTGTGAAAGGAAATATATATTTAATTATACATTATGACAAAAAGTAAAACAAAATTATTTTAACACTTCATCTATATCCAGAAAGCTTTTATTTGATTATACGTTATTTTATCTAATTAATTGAAACTTTCCCAAGTTGTCGATTTTTCTTCTTTAGTTATTATATATGTATGATACTCTCGTTGTTATTTGGAAATATAATTTGGTATATAAGCTGCATACGGAAATCAATTATTTAACGAACTGATAATTTACATATTGTCTAATAATAAACTTTCGTTACCAATATAATGCTTTAACTCACTACGATCTTCTACGATATTCGAGTAACTGTAAATATAACAACGCTTGTTTCCTTTATCTACGTATAGATTGTGCTTAACTGACATTAATTGTATTTGGTCTGGGATTGGATTAAGAAAAATAAAGAATTAAATCTATGAATTATAACATTTCCTTCATAAAAACGCCCTTTGTCTTTAGCTCAAAATAAAAATACAAATGTATATCTGTTTCACTGATTTTTATTGAAATTTGACAGCATGTATTTAGTGCAGAATATCAATATTTGCTTGAGTAAAAAAGAAATGTGTTGATTACAAAGAGCACTATTGACTTTCATCAAAGTTAAGATACATCTAAACTGAGGAAGCCTCCTGGCGTGACAGACAACTGTAAAAGAGAGAAAATTAGGAAACGGTGCGGGTATAGCAATCTAATTCGTGTGGGTAGCATTTGCTAAATACAGTAATGAACCTTTGCTAGTAGAAGATGAAAGTCTGAACACTCATAAGATGCATTAAGATCGTATGTATTATTATATATGGCTCAACAAATGAGGATTGAACAAAAAGGTGGTATACTGTACTTCAGTCTCCTCGACCATGCAAGGGTTGTAGAACTATAAAAGGAAACAATGAAGAACGTATGGTTAATTGGTTGAAAAGTTGTTTTTGAGTATATAGTATTTTTATGAAAGCTCCTCATTTTACACCAAACTTTAATTATAATTCTAACGTTTATTCAAGCAAATAATCAAGTTAAAGTGATTAAAGGAATTTCATTAATTAATATGTAACTCTCCATTAATCAACCTTTACTGTTAATTGATTAAAGAGCAACATTTTATACATTTGATATGTTGTCCAAGAATGATGCCTCTAGCAACCATCATTAATGTATAGTTTCTATTGCAAAGTTATTTAACACTTACTGAATAAATTGATTAAAACTTTAAATTGCAATGGTATGAAATAGTAGAAGGAAAACAGTCCTTTATATGATCTTTGATAGGTTATTCACGAACTCAAATACTGTATTTTTCCATTGATCCGTTGTATATCTTTCATTTGCATGTCAGCAGTGGTCATCTAAAACTTAATGCCTACTCGTATAACCTAATAATTAACTTTGAAAACTTTAGCGGTCAATCTTGTTTTGCATATATTTTCTGACCTACAATAGTTTTTCTTTATTTTGGAAAGTTTTACTATATTTATTTGCGTTCGTCTTTTCCCGCGTTTCAACAGTAATGAAGTAATTTACTTAATAACCATTTGTATATAATAATTCCCATTTATAATAAAGCATTCATTCCATAAAACAAACCGAAAATGTCTAATCGGCTTGGATGAAGAAAAACTGCTACTCTGCTAACATCCATTTTGTCAAACTGTGCCTACCCTAACTAACCAACTCCTCTTTACAAGTAGCACACTTTATTCAAGAACATTTTTCACTTACGTAGCATCTGTTTTGCTATCATTAATCAAAGTTGTTTGGACACTAATAACAAAACTGATGTGATATTATTATTGCTTAAAGTTTCTTTGCTACTTAACTGTAATTTACATATTGCCTCTACTTCTCAACGAATCACTGTAGAAGCTAACGGTTGTTCAACCATCTCATGTCTATCTCGATATATATATATATATATATATATATATATATATATATATATATATGACTTCAGTGCACACAATTTCTCTTGAGTCTTGCACTGACATGACATTGAGATTCTGATGATGTAGCCGAATCATTTATCATTCTATATTGAATGCTACTACTGTGCATCCCCACACAACTATGCACTCAATGGGAACTTCGATTTTCAAAACACTTATTACTCTTCTCTTTGGTATTCAGATTATTCTGTTAAATATAATGCTTATTTATTTAATTCTCATGTTTTAATCATTCACCATCTCATAACTGTAAGATTTTGATAATGTGATTGTTTATTTTTGGACCGACATTTTAGAATAGATGTGAGAGTTCAGATCTGGCTGGTTTGAACATAAAAGAGGTAGATTATTGTTGCCGGATATGGCCGGTTTAAATAACTAAAGTGTTAAACATTAGCTTACATCTATCTTCTGCAAGGTCGGGAGAAATCTCTTTAGCCTCCTATCTCCTACTTCAATCGGTTTCGAATAGCAATCCATCAGCACCAAAACTTGATCCAAGCTTTCACCAGCTCACCAGCTCTGTACCGATTATCCTTAGCAGCAAAACCACGTCACATTTGAATAATTTTAGAAACAAAGCAGAAGATTGCGACTATTATATTGTACGTGTCTTTCCTTCACCAAATAACATGTTGTACATTTGATAACCTATTTACCTTTTATTCCTAGTTTGTTGACACCCTTCGTTTACTCATTACTACTTCGTACAAATCCAGCTTAGAACCTATTTGTACTGCTTTCATACACAACAACATCTGTAAAATCTTCCAACGGACTCATACTAATGTTACTTACTTCAACTGCTTGGGGTATTTTGAAATAGCTTGGGCGCTGCACCTTCACTGAAAAGCTAAACAGAGATTACATAAAATGCTATAAGACACTGGCTGATATTTAGCTCAAATTTGACTCAGGTCGATCAGTTGTTTCTAAGAAACATTCTAGCAAGGAAATTCTCGTCATTTCCTCATAGACCTCACACTCCAGTATGTGCTCCCTTTTCTAAAACGTTAGGAATGAGGGTGATTTGGTGGTTACTACAAGTATTAAAAGCTAACTCAAACAGGGTTCAGTGCCGGTTCCACAAATTCTACAGTTGTTCCTTTAGTTGTTCTACCACAAGTCATCCTTGATGGAACATATCGGTGATGTAAGACCATGAACCATCCCATAGTTTTGTATATCTATAACTTTAGCATACAGTATGCCTATTGTGCTTTCTTATGAACTTCGGGCGTTATTTGAGGTATGTAGATTGCTACTTCTAACAGATTAAGTGATTACAGAAAGGCTCCATTATTGATTCGCAAACCGATATGTTTTCCGGAATTTAACTTTACAATCTCTATCACCGAATTTACTGAGTACCAACAGAGCATATCCTAATTTCTATGAAGCCTATAAACTGGAAATCTTCTACAAACACCATCATGCCTAAGTCGTTTTATACCCAATAAGTGATTCAATCGTATATCTATAGCTTTGACATAAATTACTCGTATCTTGATTCAACCACTATATCTGTGATGCAAGATACAGTACACTTATTTAAGATAAGTATTGCATAATACGAAGAGGCGATTACAATAACTTCTAGACACTGCACAACATCATAAAATTCACAGCTAATATTTATTCAGTGGAAATTTCGTTTCACACAAATAGACAGCTTCACTAAAACAATTCACTATTGGGCTTATCAAAAATATAGAGCACCCATTCATATTCTCACACTTAATATTTCAATCTCACCATGTAACAGGCATGGCAATCAGAATATATGTAAACAATATTAAATGAAAGGTTGTAGTCAGTAAAGCGTGCAGAAATAAAATATAGAATAGAGAGATGTCTCTTGGTGTATACAGAAATAAATGTATTTATAAATAGGTGCACTTCTGGCCATGCCTTTTTAACAACTGCTGGCTCTACTTCTACCACTGCTGCTACTGATGCTATTGCTGCTGCTGCTGCTGCTGCTACTACTACTACTACTACTACTACTACTACTACTACTACTACTACTACTAGGCTTTATTTTTCTTGTTTTTGAATGTTTTGTACTTGTCATAATGTAGCACACTCAGTTTACTTGGGGTAGAAAGTAAGCCCTATTGAACGCCACCATCAACTTCGAACCAGGGTTCCGGCTCTGAATATTCTGCGTTTTATTATCGCACCATTACCTTGTATTCTTTGTTGTAAAGACAAACAAAAGATCCAAACTCAATGCTAATTCATCTTCCTCTTCTCATTCATGCAAGGAAATTTCCTCGACCTAAATCCCACACATCACCCCTTACTCATACGCAAGCAGCACATCTTTTTCTCTTTGAGACACAGTTTTCCAACCCTAAACACAAACCATCAACGCTGTTGAGAATACACTCTTCTTAAATTTCACTCCAAAAGTTAGATTGTACGCATGCGTAGACAACTATTCCTGTATTGCTCGTTTTTCACCCAGATCGTTTTAGAAATATCAAACTCTATTTACTCTGGCACGAAGTATACTTCCCTCAATCTTAAAAGATACCTACTAATTCCATCACTCTACAAATTTCTCAGGCCTTCAGAAATTCTTTGAACGTGTATCTTCAGGCACTGAAATGATACATCTCACTTCTCAGTTTTGTCGCCCACACTCTCCTCTCTAAAAATTATGACCTATTTCTGCTACAGATTAAATGATCCTTCATTCATTCTTAACCTCTCAACCTTCTTCAACCACACATCATTCAAAGATGACCAAGAAACGCCACATAAAACATTGTTTCGACGAACGAAGACTTTGAACGCATCGTTCAGAGGATCCACGTCAGCCATGTGTTCTTTAAGATGAAAATAAACTCAACATTACCCACATTAAGAAAATACTACTGCATCAAACTCCGTTAAATATGCGCGATTACTCACGGTCGCTCCAATTGCTGGGACCCACCACTACCGAACATCTCTCCTAATGAAAACATATTCTTAGCATAACTACGACTACATCCTAAATGTCTGCCTTTCTTTCTGGATCCTTAGAATATCTCAACCGCTAAATAGGGTAAATACATCCCTTAACCCCACCCAAAGGAGAACTGCTCCCATATCGGTAATGGTATTGCTGCTACGTAAGCATATATCTAAAACTGCATCCAGAGCAGAGCTACACAACAAACTGGCATCCAATCATTAACAGACACGCTCCAGCCTCTGGTTCACAGCCATGTTTTTTGAGTCTATTGCAACTATAATGCTCTCGGTTCCCTGCATCTGGATAGTCTTGTACCTATTCCAGCCAGGCATCCCAAATCGGTTCATCTCTTCACCTCTTGTCATCTTCAATGTTATAGACTTCCCTCCCATCTTGCGCTAGCCCCCCATGACCATTCCTTCCACTCTAGAACGTCGGTTCCCTGGAATCTTGTTGTTCCTGCTTTTCTGCAGATCCAACATACAATATTTTTAACAGAATACTTAAGAAGCTCACATACTAATAGATCCTGCAAAGAGCGTGAGCCTTGCTCCTTCCTACAAATTAGGCAAGTTAAACAAATTAAGTTTTAAAGATAATACACGTACTTGGTATGTTCATAGACATACTATTCACTAGAGGGAAAATACATTCACATGTCTAGATTCTGAAGTTAAATCCAAACACTTGTTGTCTCCAGAAAGCACGGATTCAAAGTTAATGGCCTCCTTATATCATCAGATTGCTAACATGGTAATCATCTATATAAACCTCCATTTATACAGACACAGCATATTCACTGACATGCACCAAGTCTCCGACAAAGGCAACAGAAGTCTGGTATTAAATAATTTAAGAGAATATACAACACAGCGAGGCAACGAGAGGGACACACATCATGTTGCTAACCAGCAAAACGTAATGACCGAACACCCCACGATTAACACACCAGTATCTTTAAAAAAGATATGGACAATACGCAATTCAGTCTTAGACATTTTAAGAAAGACATAATTGTAATGGCTGGAATGTTTTGATTATAAAATATTCAATTGTATGAATAATATTGTTTTGTGCCAAACTAACTTTTATTTTTAGTATCTATAGTTCTTTCTAAATTTATTTGGTGTACCCTGAACGACCATTTGCGGCTAGTTCAAAATATCAGTAATAACAGTGTGCAAGTGACGTATTTGAACCATAATGCCTACATATGAGATGCCTTAAAAAGTATTTTCAAGTTCAGTTCCATAATGCATATTTCGCATCTTCACAGAATAGTTACAGCAACTGAACCGTTTTGGCATCAAAATAAAATCTCTAAAATAACTTGAGTAAAGTTGCCTTAGAATGAAGTCACTTCGCACTATGTACCACTACATATGAAATGATACACACACACACGGACACATCTACAAAATTTAGAACACTACAGCAATACTATCTTAAGAATACTATTCGTTCCACCCAGTCCAGCCAATCCTCCCAGCAATCATATACCAGCGTCTATATAAGGAAAACTTGCATAGTGTGATCGACGATGAGTATACCAAGATATAATGGTCATGGTTGGAATGTTTTTGATCATATATGCGCTCCATCAGGTTTGATCTTACTAAACAACAATAGGCATAAAAAAACTTTGGGTGAAATAAGCAACAAATGTATAAATATATTGTACATTCAAATGTAAATCAGTGAAGGAGCATCTTAGCGGATTCTTGAAATAGCAGTTAAATTCTTTTCAGTTAAACTTGATCGTCGTAAAAACGTGAGAAGTAACTGAGCAATATACTCCATGTTATACAGAACGACTGAATGCTTACCAACAGAGCTTTGACCTTATGTCTACGTAAATAGAAATGATGTAGAAATCAACAACAATTCTGGAAATATGAAGCAGCATGCTCACGGTAGCCAATCTATTTTTTACCTATACTCAAACAAAAGGTCTCCTCTTTAATTGGCATTTCCTTAATCACCAACATTCTGTAACTAGTGGCTTCCCATTAGGTAAGATGGACATTTTTATGCAGATCTTTTCTT
>NC_142930.1:91042928-91050428 GCF_046866305.1 Octopus bimaculoides | reverse complement strand
TCTTCCATTTCATAGTTGGCCTCGAGAGACTTCAGTAACGTCCCTGCTGTATTCTTGGGATATTCTTTCTTTGTAAAATTATACTTCATCTGACGTTTACGAGTTTTCTTTATAGAATAACGTTCTCATTCTTCTATAAAATCAAAAAACCGTAAGAAACAGTAGACAATTACACATCATGTTATTATTCCTTTGATTATAATACACCAAAGGAATTTACGACTTGTCGGACTCCCTAGAGTATACGAGCAACTTACATTTCAACATAACTCATGCTTTCGACAAGACTCTAGGTGCTAAATACTCATAAGGCTGTTTATCTTTGTACACCTCCGGAATATTCTATTTGACACTTACCAACCATAGGCCGGAACCACAGGTTTATCCAAACTTACATGGTGCATATTTCTTCAAGTACCTGATTGTATCTGAATCCTTACTTTACTATATGCATGCGAGTTTGTGTGTGTGCGTGTGAGTGCGAGTGTGTATGTGTGTGTATGTGTGTGTGTGTGTGTGTGTGTGTGTGTGTGTGTGTGTGTGTCTGTGTGTGCATAGAACTGACACGACAGAAAGATAACAGAGGATACACACAGAGCAGCAGGCAGCCCGAGCCTCAATAGAAAATACGAATGGAACAGTAACGTCCACCACCACACCAAATGAGTAAAGACAGAAGGGAGGAGAAGAGAGAGAAGAAGAAATAGCAGTAAATAAAACCCAGATACAAAAAGGGTAATATACACACAATAGATATAATGAACATACCTGTGATGCATAAAAGAACTAGAGATAGATGAATATAAAAAATGAATAAATAGATAAATATATTTGTCATCTGTGATATATATAATATAATATAATATATATATATATATATATATATATATATATATATATATATATATATATATATATATATATATATATATATATATATATATATATATATATATATATAAAGGGCATGGATACAAGCAACATATGCGGCGAACCTCTACACGCACAATTACTTAACGGAAGCTCGCAACAATATGAACACGACTAACAACGATAGCAGCAGCGGCAGTGACCAAGATGGCAATAACAACAACTACTACCACAATGACAACTCCGTGAGCGAACACACAAACACAGAGAGGTACAGGTACTGTACCAAATTATTGGGTCCTACGACAGCAGCCGCATAATGGGGTGAGGGGATGGGGCTGAGGAGAAGGTCATACTGCTTCTAAGAACAACGACACACATACATGCACGCACGCACACACACACACACACACGCACACACGCACGCACACGCACTCTCTCACACACACACACACACATACACACACACACACACACACACACACACACACACACACGAACGGATGCAAACGTATGCGTATATAACGATACACATCATAGAATAGCAGAATGGAATAAATGGAGCAACAGCACACATGAACACAAAAAGTGTCACTGAACAGATCACAGATGTGTGACAAAAGATTTCCCGACAATGGACATGAGTTAAAATAAGGACAATAAAGTAGTGAAGAGCAAATATGTAGTGCGTATATCTATGTGGCAAAAAAATTACCACCCGAAATACAACAATATATATATATATATATATATATATATATATATATATATATATATATATATATATATATATATATATATATATATACATATATATATATGTGTGTGTGTGTGTGTGTGTGTGTGTGTGTGTGTGTGTGTGTGTGTGTGTGTGTGTGTGTGTGTGTGTGTGTGTGTATGCTTCAATTAATTTCAATACATTACTGCTCTATGCTTTAGAGTGTGCTTCTTTTTCGGATATATAAATTTGCTGATTGCGTGAGTGTCAGTTCTGTATGACACACACGCACTCAGCAATTTTTTTTAAAAGCATAAACAGCCTTCAAAACAAAGAATAACGTTGGTGTCAGGGACCATGTACGTATGGGAATGTCTGTGTATACATATATGTATGTGTGCACGTAAGTGTGAGGGGATAGATGAATATATACACACATATGTACTCACATATATTTGTGCTTTTAAATCCTTTGATATCCAAGTATGGTTATGCACACAGACACAGACTTGTGTATTGGAGTGTCAATAACTATTTGTATGACCTTATATACTGTTTGTAGGCTTTTTATGTGCCTTATATTTTTATATTTTCATTTTTCATTTATTTATTTTATTTTTACTGTATTCTTATTTTTATTTTTATTTCTATTTTATTATTATCTTTTACTTTATATTTGTGTTGAATTTTTGTGAATCTCTGAAGAGGCCTAGCGAATCATGCATGTACCCCCATTTCAGCATTTCATCTGCTAATTACTCCGGCAGGAACAATTCGGATAGAATGGGGCATGCCAACGCTAGGCCGAAACAGCTGTAAGTTTCTGTTTATTCTCAAATTCCTAATGTACTTTATATTTGTAACCTCGGTTGTTAATATAACATGGTATGTCATAACCATTTGTATTTTATGGTTTTTGTCATTTTAGTTACAAAATAAGTTAATTAATTCAACAGAATACACTGTCTGCAAGTCGTTGAGTACCGCATATTCTCCTCCATTTTCTAATTGCTATATAAATATATGGTAAAATAACCCCCCTTTTACCCGCACCCACTTATTACGCTTGGTATAACACTAGTGTAACAATAATTGAGTACCCTCCCAGCAGTATATTGGATAGATACTGTCCCTTATCGTGTTGAATCCCCAACCCCTAACTCTCTTGCATTTTATATATCTATCTCTCTCTCTCTCTCTCTCTCTATATATATATATATATATATATATATATATATATATATATATATATATATATATATATATGCGTGTGTGTGTGTGCGTGTGTATGTGTGTATGTGTGTGTGTGTGTGTATGTATGTATGTATTTATGCATGTATGTATATATTAGTTATAACTTATTTATTTATTTATCATATCATTTATTTTCTTATGAATATAATGACATATTTAAAGAGCCAAGTAATATGTGTTAGAAAATTTTCCTAGTTTGTTTATTGAAGCTGTACATTTTAAATTATTTTATTGTTGCAAAAAAACCCCCGAAAATATTTAAGTTAACAAGGTTTTTAGAAGAGGTAGTATTAGCATAGCGTTTAATGTGTTTTAATTATTATTAAAAGATCTTTGCAGCTATAAGAATTTTATTATAATGTTTTGACTGAACTCATTTCTTAAGAGAATAAATGAATGAAAAGGCTATAAAATTTGGAGATTAGGAAGAATTAGCATCTTTCTTTTCAGGCAAATTACTTTAACATTCTAATTGTTTGTAAAATATAAAATTGTTATCACATAAAAAGTAAAGAAAATAGGAAAATAATCTCATATATAATATTTTCATTAAATTAAATTTTCATTAAATATTACTGAGACTGGAGGGAAAAACTCTACAAATGTTTTTCTTTCAATTGTCATTTGGGAATATTGAAGTAATTTTTAAATATTAATCAGAATTCATTTCTAACTGGAAAAGAACCTTATCCATGAACTTTATTTGAGAAACCACGGCAGGATTATACTAAATATTCAATAGATACACGTATTTTAATCACATCCATTTGGAAACTTTTATTACATCTATAAATTATGATAAAGCATTGGAAATTAATCACATGCTGAAAAGAAATAGGATTTCTAATAATTTAAAGCATTGTAACATGGACCTATCAACTTTTATTTTACTTATTTTGGCCGAGAATGAGGTTATGATGATAATTGGAGAAGACCACCGTAGACGGATTAGATCGAATTGGTTAATATTCTCTTGAACGTTGCAGGTTAACGTCCGCGAGAACAAACAAATATTCACAGGTGAACTTTCTACAGATAACATTCTTTGGAAGTAGGAATGGGATTGGGTTACAGTAAAACAACAGAAAGAGACAATGTGTTCTCTATATATCCATTATATATCTATAGATTAGTGACATGTTGTAAAGATAAACATTTGCTTTTAAAGTGATTTATCTGTTATCATTACTAGAATTGTTTATATCTATACCTTCTTACTATATTATTTTCACGAAAATTAACGTAAGAAAAACGTATTTTCAAGCATTAGAGAGGAATTTACAGCATATATTATCTAATATAAAGTAATTTATTACTATCTAAATGAGAACCGGAAGGAAAAAAACAACAAAATATCTTTGGACGAAGTGCAAAGCCAATGATCATAAAGTGGTAAAAACAAAGCGCATGTGGATAAGGCAGATTTTTGAGCCGAGGTCGTTTATCAACAAAGAACAAGGAAAATAAATGGAAGACAAATACGATAATGAGTCATATATGTAACGTTCTTGAATGGCAGACAGGGAATAAACCGAAGTAGCGGGTAAAGAGGCTGGAAAAATTAATAAATTGCAAAGGAAATTTACCAGACCTGTGAGAAGACAAATGAAATGTGTAAGAAATAGATCTAAGTGTGTGTGAATTAGGGTTATGCTTGTGTTGCACGGTCAGAAGCCATCTTTCTACCGATTCTTAGATCCTATGCTGGCACTAGTTTTTGTCCTTTGAGGCTTCCCCCTCCAACACCGGTTGTAAAGTGGTGGGTGGAGGGACAAACACAAAAACTGACATATATCATCATGCACGCACGCACACGCCCACACACATACGCACACACACATACACACAGACAGACACACAGAGACACACGCACACAGACACACACATACACACACACATATGTACGATGGGCTTATTTCTTATGTCTGTCTACTGAATCGAATCACAAGTCTTTATTCGGCCCAAAGCAATAGAAGAAAACACATGCCCCAGGTGCTACTGGGACTTCTTCCTGCACATCCTAAACTGAACCTCAACATATCTGCAGCTGCGCTCAGCCAGTCTCTGACCGACGTGTGGTCGAGCTCATAGCACTGGAAACTCCAGGGTTTCTCGGCCTCCGGATCATATCCCTGCTCACTGCTATCGGGGCGGAAATGGCTATCTGCAAGTATGAGACCCCTGAATCAGAGTGGCTGTTCCAGCGCATCTCTCTCTCCATCCTCCGGGGCAACTTCTTTTCCATTTTGTCTGCTGAGACCATGAGAAGGACTGACAGACCTGGGTTTGATAAATCTGGTGATTAGTTACGCCTATACTGCATACCTGTTTCAAACACCGGCACAACTTCACATATCTATCTTTTATACATAATCCCTCAATTCTCATAATGCTTCTGATGAAGTGGTATACACACAAGATTAAGTAAAGTTAATTAGAGATAATCATTATTTAATTATCACTGAGACACATGTAAAATGCTATAAGTAAATATTTCACACTTTACTTCTTTCTTGAGCTATTTTTATGTGTGTCTGTGTACATATAAAGTTTATATAGCATTTAAAACACTGAGAAGCATATTTGGTACGGGCTCTTGTCGGCTAGCGGTGTGTGTGTGTATGTGTGTTTCAGAGAGAGAGAGAGAGAGAGAGAGAGAGAGACTTTGTGTGTGCGTGTGTGTTACGCAGACACTTTGATATGCTTACTGCTTCTGTTTGAAATATAAACGGTAATGAATAATCACAGCTTCAAAAATGTTTCATTAATTAGCGTTAATTAACTTTCAATAAGTTTCCAAAAGTCACAGATGCTTTATATAATTTGTAAAATATTATAAGTAATGGAATTAGTTATCATTATATCTTCTTTGTTCATCTTAATTACACTTATGAATTATAGCTATTAAAATGGTTTATAATTGATAGTTTTGTCTTTAAAAAGTCTCTAACCTTTGAAGACTAAATGTTTTGTTTAAAATTAAGAAATTGATAATTTCAGAAAATTCTCTATATCTTTCTTTGTCCAAGAAGTCTTCCTACTTTTTTTTTATTTCACTATCTCTACGTCTTCCTCTCTCTCTCACTCTCTCTCTCTTTTATTTATTTCTCTCTCTCCCTCTCTCTTTCTAACTCACTCACTCTCTCAGTCGCACTCTTATATGCATATGTGCACGTGTGTATGTGTGTCCGTTCACCTGCGATACAAACCTCCTACGCCTCATCCGTAACTCGTCTCTCCTGTCCAGATTTCATGATATACTCACATAACTCAAACACTATTTGAGAGGTTGGTATGTTTTGCACATATAGATCACTCTTACCTGTCCTGCTCTTATATGAGAAGCTGCAATTCATATTTATCTAGCTTCAGAATACCCTTCCTTCTCGTCTCTCAAAACAGATTTTATGTCCAGCAAATGTGATGGGTTGGGAATTGTTTCCCATTCAAAGTGCTCCAGCCTTTGGAATGTCATCGTCGCTGTATATTGCCGAGTATTATCCAGATGGAAGAACTCCTTTCATCTTCAAACCAAAGATAGACGTTTTTCTTCTAGCGCTGACTTAAGCCGCAAAAGCTGTTCGCAGTAGATCTCCTTTGTTATCATTTCGCTTGGGTTTAAAAGTTCAATGTGGACTTAACCTTTCATATCCTAACAAACAGATAACAACACCTTACGGGGTTGAAAACCTTCTTTAGCCTAGGGTGCTGGTGTTTCGCCTTTCCCTATCCACTGTCTTCGGCGCTTGAAATTTTTATAGAGGACTCATTTCTCGTCACCAGTCACTATTCGTTCCATAAAAGGTCCATTCGTGAGATGTGACAGCAAAGAAGAGCACACATTCACTCTCTGCACGCAATTAGACTCGGAAACTTTGACTCAGAAGCATTGACTCAATTTGCTGACTCGTCTTCTAGGCTTTAATTTCCTGCTCGGAATTTCTGGAGCCACCGTTAACACTGGCATAAGCTTACTGTCCGATCCCCATATAATGCGTTAATATTCCTTACACTTTCTGTTGTGTTGCTGCCTTTATTATACTCATAAAGCTAAATATGCTGAATATGCTCCTTTGTCACTTCCATAATAGCTATGAAAAAATAACTGGTAAAATCGCACTGCACTCTTCAAAACTTGAACTGAGAATAAGAGTAAAGTATAATTACTACCTACTTTTATAGTAAGTTGATGCAAATAGTTTATCCCGTCTCACTCCAACTTTTAGTTCAAGCAATTGAAAAAAACGACATTTTTTATGTAAAGACCCAATATTTACTTCACTATTCTTTAGAGTGTGCGTCTTTTCTGACATATGTTTTATTGACAATACATATAGATATAGGTATATGCATGCATATATATTATATACATATGTGTGTGTATGCGTAAATATCTATATATGCATACACGCACATACACACACACACACACACACACACACACACACACACACACACACACACACACACACACACACATATATATATATATATATATATATATATATATATATATATATATATATATATATATATATATATATATATACTTACATACATACATACATACATACATACATACATACACACACATATATATTATTTATACTATTTGCATTTGACGGATATTTGTCCTCATCTTGTTTGTTGTTAACACA
>NC_142930.1:91000428-91037928 GCF_046866305.1 Octopus bimaculoides | reverse complement strand
CTGTGTGTGTGTGTGTCTGTGTGTGTGTGTGTGTGTGTGTGTGTGTGTGTGTGTGTTTGTGTGTTTGTGTTTGGTCTGTCATCCCAAAATCGTTTGGCAACCGATGCTTCTGTGTTTACACCTGCAACTTCGCTGTTCGGCAGAAAACAAACCGATAGAATACGTACTAGGCTTACAATGAATGAGTCCTGGGGTCGATTTCTTCGACTAAAGGCGGTGCTCGAACATGGCCGCAGTCAAATAACTGAAACAAATAAAAGAATAAAACAATATGTACATTTAGGTTAGTTGAAATATGTTTGTCACATATTCAACTGCTAAAGACAAATACACTGCAGTTAGCGTATAGAAAAAAATCTCTCTTATAGAAAAAAGGTGTGATATTGTATATATATATATATACATATATATATGACACAAGATGTGATCTATTTCTAGCACATTGAATGTCCACGTTAGTGGTCAACGTCATATATAAAAATATATATATATGTGTGTGCGTATCATATATATATATATATATATATATATATATATATATATATATGTGTGTGTAAGTATATATATATATACATATATTTATGTATGTATATATTGAATTTTCCGGAAAGGTCGTGCTGATTTTTAAAGGAAAGATAAAGGTCAATAAATACTTGCCATTACATTTGTAATCAACCAAATATGAACCATTTTGTTATACAATGCGTCTCCATCTTTCCTTTAACTTGAAAATACCCTCTTCCCAGAATTGAGGTATTTTCATAGCAAAGAATTCATCAAGGTATCTTTTTATGTCATCGAAGGAATTGAAATTTTTACCAATAAGACTATTCTGCAGAGACCTGAATAAGTGGAAATCCGAAGAAGCAATATCTGCTGAATATGGAGGGTGGGGTAACACATCCCAACTGAGCTGCAGCAATTTTTGTCTGGTTTCCAAAGAAACGTGCGGTCTTGTTGGCCAATTCTGGACGTGTCTCTTGAATTGCTGCTTTTAACTCGTCCAGTTGTGTGCAGTATTTCTTAGAATTAATTGTCTGGTTACTTGGGAGAAGATTATAGTACAGAATTCCTTTCCAATCCCACCAGAGACAAAGCAAGACTTCTTTAGGGTGAAGACCCGCTTTTGATGTTGCTAAGAATGGCTCATGTCGCTTACTCCAGGATCGCTTTCTCTGAACATTTCGATAGATAATCCATTTCTCATCACCTGTCATAATTTGCTTTAAAAAAGCCGCGTTTCCATTCCGTTTATAAAGTGAATCACAGAAGGAAATGCGATGCAAAAGGTTCTTCTCACTCAACTCATGTGGTATCCAAACATCGTAGCGATTAGTGTACCCAAGCTTTATTAGGTGCTCATGAACGACGGACTTTGACAGGATGAGGCTTTCTGTTAATTCTCGGGTTGTACAATGTGGGTTACTCTCAATTAATGACTTGATTTGGTTGGTCATCTTCTGTAGTGGATGGTCTGCCTGATCGCTCTTTATCAAAAAGGCTACAATCTCCAGCTCCGAACCTTGCGAACCACTGGCGTACAGTTCTTTCGGATAAAGAACTATGACTGTAAACTGCGCATATTACTTTGGTTGCTTGTGAGGCATTTTTCCCTTTACGGAAGAAGAGGAAAAGCATGAAGTGCCGAAAATGAACTTTCTTATCTTCCATTTTAAAGGGTTACAGAATTAACACAGGTTATAGGAACATAAACCTTCTTCCACGAAAAGATAGCTTAAACTGTGCTCTAAATAGAGGTGTAATGAAATCCTATTTTATAGACTCAACCATGTTCTAAAATAAGTCGAAATATAAGCTACTATAAATCGGCACGAACTTTCCGGACAACCGAATATATATATATATATATATATATATGTATGTATGTATGTATGTATGTATGTATGTATGTATGTATGTATGTATGGGTGGATGTATGTATATAAATATATATATATATATATATATATATATATATAAGTCAGTAAATAGTGGGGTTGTGTTAACCGCACGTGGAGAAATAATAGGAAAATGAAAGAAGAAAGGCAGAATGCTAAACTGGAAGCATATTTTAATAAAGATTTCTTCTAACCGGTTTTCATTGTGAAAAGCAAATTATCAAGAAAAAGGTGATGGAAATGTTTTTTTACAAAGAAGTACAAAATTAAGAAAATAATATATAAAACAATAATATATAAAAAAAATAAATATACCCATACATTATATGGCCTTTGAGCTTTTGAAGTTCAATAGTAGTTCATGTATAAACTGGTAGGAAAAATAAGTGTTTTGCTAGGTTTAAAAAAAAGGGTTAAACGTTTGTGTTAAGCAGGAGATGTGGTGTATATATATATATACATACATACATATATTTATTTATATATATATATATATATATATATATATATATATATATATATATATATATATATATATATATATATATATATTCAAGGTTGAATATGGTACTTATGCGTAGGCACCCGAATATCGTATCCCAAAAGGATAGGTGATCAAAATCAAAAAATAAGCAACACGGATTTCAAAGGTGATTGCAGTACGCACGTTTCATACTACTTCAATTTATTTAAGTAATGCGAGCATTACCTTAAATGCAATATGAAGAGCAATCTTCAGCTGCACGAAAATGCAGAAAAATTACTGTAGAAAAGACATATTATAAATGTGGCAACATTTCATATCCAAGTGGGAGAGAGAATACATAAAAATCCAAATGTGAGGAAGAATACATAAGTCCATGTTGACATAGCCGAGTCTATCAGGCTAGTAATTGATTCTAGACAAGAGTTTTAACTGTCTTAGATTTTATTGTTTCTTATCTAGTGGTGATAGCAAAGGGACAATTACTTCTAAAGAGAGGGAAGGTGTAAGCAGTATGCATGGACAAGGCTATAAAATGTATTAGAATCTAAAGCTTTCACTGGTCAGAGTAGTATCAGGTCATTTTACTACTATCAAAGTGTTGAGGAATTAATGTTGAGGAATTACAGCCCTAGGTATATGGGTCAAATAGGATTTTTACTTTTAGTCTGAATAGAGTAACAGTATAGTGGTACAGATAACAACAATACTCTAACCAATGTTTTCACAATAAGAGGTATGTTAATAAAATAAATAAAATGAGATGTAATTATTTTCCACAAAAATCATGAAATAATGTCAGTATTGAATTCAGGGGCTCTGGATAGGGTGTAAAATTTAAGGATATTAAGTATATAGTGATCATGAAAACTATTTTGAATTATCTTAAAAAGATTTTTTAGCTGAAGATAAGATAATGATACTATTTAGGAGACACATAGGTAAGCTTTATTTATATAATGTGAATAAAAAATAAAAATTATTATCGGATTTATATTAGTTTATAATAATGTGTTTATTAAGGTTTAAGGGACTGAAAAAAGAAAGGATGTTAGGAAATAACAAGGATAATCAATACAGGAATCTGATGATTGATTTAAGTAGATTAGATGTTAAGGTGAGAGATCAGGAATATATGTTATAAAGGTTCAATTACCAATATAAATATGTGCTAATTGATAGTCCTAGATGACCATAATAGAAGTAAAGTACTATAATTTGATAACTTTAGTTACTTAAATAAAAGCCCTATTTTTTAAAAAATTTAAAAGTGCGAGTAGAGCACTAGATAAGAAACAATAAAATCTGAGACAGTTAAAACTTTTGTCTAGAATCAATTACTAGCCTGATAGACTCGGCTATGTCAAGATGGACTTATGTATTCTTCCTCACATTTGGATTTTTATGTATTCTCTCTCCCACTTGAATTTGAAATGTTGCCACATTTATAATATGTCTTTTCTCCAGTAATTTTTCTGCACTTTCGTGCAGCTGAAGATTGCTCTTCATATTGCATATAAGGTAATGCTCGCATTACTTAAATAAATTGAAGTAGCATGAAACGTGCGTACTGCAATCACCTTTGAAATCCGTGTCGCTTATTTTTTGATATATATATATATATATATATATATACACACACACACATATATATATAGATACATACATATACATTTATATACATGTGTGTGTGTGTGTGTGTGTGTGTGTGTGTGTGAAATTATACTTAATTGCTATTCTGAATGTTATGGGCTTCATTAAGTATCTCTGATACTGTATATTTCTTATCGACATTGATAATAGAGATTTGTAGTACTTTTTACGAGAACTTTATCTTCCTTGTTGTGGCTGATATTTTTTTGTGTAAATCTCTCCATGTCTTTATTTCTCTCTCTCTCTCTCTCTCTCACTCTCTCTTCCTCTCTCCATCTATCTATCTATTAAGATATATATGTATATGTGCATGTATGTGTGTGTATGTGTGTGTGTGTGTGATTATAAGAGATATGAATGAGTGCATGATTAGAATTACGAAGAATATGTGTTTTTTTGTTATATTTATTTATTTGCAAATTAATAACTATTCATACTAGTTTACGGTGGTTACATTTTTTGAAACAGTGCTATCTTCTGAGCCATCAGTTGATTTTGATCTCAAACTCTGACATTATTAATGTTATTCACAGTAAAAAAATATTAAATCAAGTTAAATATGCCTATAATAGTAAGTTTTTGAAAACAAAATGATACAAATATCTGTGTTTTTGCAATGAGCTGTCTATTTTTCTTGTTCATAATGACTAAAATGGTTTAATTTACATTGGCTACAAACGCATTCATAAAATCAAATATTAGTTTTTAAGAAGTTTGCTGTTATATTGAAAAATAGACAGAGTGGGAATAAAATGTTACGTGTCATAATGTGAGATGCCTGAGAGCATTGCTCTGTGTTAGCAATTTCTAAGATACAAATATGAATTCAAGTAAAGTTCTGATTAAATTTTGATGTTTTAGTATTTTATGTCTTCAATCTTTTCTCCTTTACTTGTTTCAGGCATTTGATTGCGGCTATGCTGGGGCACCACCTTGAATTTTTTTAGTCGACTGAATTGACCCCCATACCCTTTTTTTCTTAAGCCTGGTATTTATCCTATCATCCTTTTTTCCGAACCACTAAGTTACGGTGACGAAAACACACCAGCACCGGTTGTCAAGCGTTGATGGAGAGACAGAAACCTACACAAAGCCACACACACACACGCGCGCACATATGTACGACGGATTTCTTTCAATTTCCGTCTACCAAATCCGCTCACAAGACTTTGGTCTGACCGAGGATATAATAGAAGACACTTGCCCAAGGTGCCACTCAGTAGGACTGAACCCAGAACCATGTGGTTGGGAAGCAAGCTTCTTACCACACAGCCAACCCTGCGCGTAAAATTTGGGCTCATGCTAATCATTATTATCATTAACCCCATCCTCATCAAAATTTTCAGCATTTCAATTTCCATTCTTTTCTCTGCAATATCTTGTATTCAACAAATATTGAAAATATTGTCACAAGTTTCAGCCATTTTCTTCTCAAGTGTGAGTTAAATGTGTCACAGATTATTAGTTTTACTTTGATGTCCTCTGTGTGTCTTGTTATAGACACACAGTGCATGTTATAGACGTTTTTAACCATACATGTATCTTCCATTTTCAGTACCATTTCCACATGTGGACAATCATCTTTTGATAAATCTGAGAATGCCCTCAACTCTCTCTCTCTCTCTCTCTCTCTTTCTCTGTCTCACACACACACACACACAGGCACACACACACGCACACACACACACACACACAAGCACACATACATACGCGTGCGTACGCAGAGACATTTCATCTATAAACCAACAAATTCACATTGACTGAAGCATTTCTATCCAACTTGTTTCAAATCTCTACGGTCAATGGCAGGTTCTCCCCTACCATGTTATATGGTGCTTCTTACATAAGTTAATACGTGGAGAAACCAGCAACTTCCAGATATATTAAGTTTCTTCAGAGGAATATTTTATCATACTAACGATAATTACATTCTTTTAAAAAATGCTTTTTTCTCTGTTTGAACTGCTTTACAGTTGAGGTATAATGTTCCCTGAAAGTAAGATGGAATGACCGTTTATCATTACAACTGGCATGTTCAGAATATTTATGAATTGTTGAGCTATAGCAGACCAGAATGTCTGTGATATTGCAAGATGATGTGCAACCACCTTTCACCTTTCAATATAAATGCGAAATGAGGTTAATCTCAATTCCTAGACAATATTCTGGTAAACTATGTATATATATATATATATATATATATATATATATATATATATATATATATAAATATATATATATATATATATATATATATATATATATATATATATATATATATATATATATATATATATATATATATATATATATATATATATATATATATATATATATATATATATATATATATATATATATATATATAATCACGGTTATTTAAATTATCCATTTTGTGGAGAGAACTACTGTAACTAATACTTAAATAGTTCGATATATTATACTGGTTATGAGTTCCATAGTCCATTGTTGAATCTTCTCTTTGAAATAATATCTATTAAGGCGTTGTCATTTCATTCACCAGAAAAGCAATATATACTGTTTATACAGGCCTTATCATTCTGCTGAATTTTCAGAGTCTTCTTCTCTAACTCATTGAGTAACGTGATAAGCGGCAATAATATTATCATTTGCGTTCCTAGAAACCAGAAAGGCTCTAGTGACATATACAATATAGATATAATCCAGCAAAAAGAGAATACTTAAATCTAATAAGAAATTTCACAACAAACCATAACAAAGTTCAACAAATCTCTGAAGGTGAAAGATATCCATAAACCTTCCAAAGGAAATTATAAATTCACGTTGTGAGAATATTTTCAGGTTATTTTATATTTCTTTATTACAACTTGGCTTGTTGGTGAATATAGAAATTTTATAGCTTTCATTCTTAACAACATTGAATTATCTCCTCCTTGTTTTGAAGATCGATGCTTTGTCCTTATAATACATTAAAGCTTTGTTCTTTATCTTATTAGACTATATATTAAGACTTTTCCAAACATTCTGTAAGTAAATTCCTAACAGTCAACTGCTTTTCTTATTTCAATTAAACATAGGACTCTAAACATGCTATTATAAACCAAGAAGTCACTCTTCATTTATTTTGTAGATTATATCAGCTACAATATCTATTGAAGATGGGTGGAATTGGCTGTAGTGAGTTACATGGTACATGGTTATAATTAACCAGAACTCTATCAGCTGCTTTATTCACACTCATGACGCCTCTCATTGAAGAATCAGTAATTTAATATAGACATGGAAAATCTTCACTTACTTTATGTAAATATGCTATGGCGTATAACACTCTTTTATTTTAAAGTAGCATAACCCATGTTGCTCTTAGAGCAGTATGTTAGTTTGAGTTTCTCAGACCTCTTGCACTGAGATAATTAAGTGATTTATTATTCAGAGAGATCACAGAAATTAAATGGATCTAGCTAAACCATTACTATGAATATAATTCCCTGTAAAGTTTCTCTCTTTGCTCAGACATCACATGGTAGATTCAATAAAATTTCATTTTAAATTTGTAACATGACTACAACCAATCGATCACAGTTTCTCAACTTCATGAATAAATATAAAATCTCAGTTTGTTTTAAAGTTACATAATTTGACGCATATTTAATCTGAAACCATACCAATATCTTTCTGCTATATATTTCTGACTGCTATTAAAACATCTATTAGAGAGGTGATAAGCTAAAATTTTAAAAGAATATGACTCTTAATACTAGCAGACCAAACAATTGTTTGTTGGCTTTAAATAGCAATGCATCAACACGTGATTCACCACTACCTATCAAGGTATGTAATACGGTTCTAAAAAAGACATCGGTATCGTACATCTAGTATAGCAGATCAGTGATTTATACCTGGTCATTCAACCTACTATTTCTGTTGCATGTATTTATTTCACTATAGCTGATTTAGGTTTACATAAACGCAACAGCAAATCTGTGTCTTTAACTAATATAGCTTTTTCTACAAGAAGGCAGCTTCTTGCTACTTTGTTTTCCGACATTATCATAATAATCTAAAGCAAACACATGATAAATGCCTTAGGATGTTGCTTTATTACTCATGAGTAGATGCTGGGAAAAACAAGAAAAACAACTTATTAAGAATTATCCCAAGCCCAACCATGTTAAATTAAAGAACACTGTTGTGCTGACGTTGTCTATGAAAGAACCAACTCACTTAAGGCTTTATTATTTTACGAATATGAAGTTTTCTTCTTAAATTAAAGCTTTGTTTATATTGTGAAATCAGCAAGCCAAAAAGTTCATCTTAGACATATCAAAAACTTTGTTTGGATTTTATCATTACCATTAATCATTATCATTGGAGTTTGGCATTCACATACCCATACACACAAAACACAAATATACACTGAAAAGTATACCAGTAGCACACTTTATTGCAAACCCAGTTTTAACTATTTTTCTAACGCGACTCTCTCTATCGCTATATCTATCTCCCCCTCTCATTCTTCCCTCTACTGTTCTTCGCCTCTCCCTGTCACTACTATCTCTCTCTCTCTCTTTACCTCTATCACTTGTTGCTCGTCCTTCGCCTCTCACCGTTACTACTATTATCTCTCTCCCTCTCTACCTTTCGTTGCTCACTTTAATTCTACTTCCTCCCCTTCTTCTCCCTCTGCTACTCTTTCTCTTTGCCCCTACTTCTTTGCCCCTCCTGTTCGTGCTTCACAGCGTTCAATACTTACACACTTCACGTCTGGCTGTACATCCTTTTTGTTTGTTTATTCACCGTTTCGTTTTCCTGTCTTGTTTTCTGTCCGCCACTACCTTCCACGGAAAAAATTTAATTTGTGTTTGTGGGAAGAACCATTTCAACGATGCGTACTGCCTTAATTCTTCAAAACGCCGGTGTTTTAATGGTGGCAGCTGATGAAGGAGATGTTTCTATGTGGCTTGCTTGTTTGTTGTACCTCGTTTATCATTTTGTTCATGTTCTTTTGCCATGTCGTGTACCCAGTTATGTATCTATTTGTACATGTAGATGAAGGTATGTACATGCATGTACATATATATGCATATACTCATATATTGTTTATATATATATATATACATATATATATATATATATATATATATATATATATATATATATATATATATATATATATATATATATATATATATATATATATATATATATATATATGTGCATTTATATGCAAACTAAGTCCATTAAAATTTATACAAAGGTATACATACATACATACATACATATGTACATACAGGAGATTATATTTTCGTACATTATCATAATACTAATGCTGGTATGTCAATAATTTTGCCTACATAAGGTAGCGAGCTGGCAGAAACGTTAGCACACCGCGAAATGCTTATCGGTATTCCGTCTGTCTTTACGTTCTGAGTTCAAATTCCGCCGTAGTCTACGTTACGTTTCATCCGTTCGGGGTCGATAAGTTAAGTACCAGTTTGTACTGGGGTCGATCTAATCGACTGGCCCCTCCCCCCTAAAGTAACGGGCCTTAACCACTACGCCATATGCCCGTGAGCATATGGCGTAGTGGTTAAGAGCGCGGGCTACTAACCCCAAGATTCCGAGTTCGATTCCAAGCAGTGACCTGAAAAATAATAATATTATTATTATTATTATTATTATTATTATTATTATTATTATGTGAAGGCTTCATATTGGCTGCTCAGGACCAAAGCTTATTAACCCGGAACTACCAAGCCAATGTGATAAAAAATGGAGCTGACCCAAAATGCCGATTCTGTAACGATGCGATTTAAACTATAGACCACCTAATCTCAGGGTGTAGAGTCTTAACACCTGTAGAATATAAAGCGAGTCATGACAGAGTTGGCCAGTATTTACACTGGACAATATGTCAGCATTATAAAATCAAAATCGCTGACAAATGGTTTAAACACCATCCTGAAGCTGTAACTGAGGGAGAAAATGTATCGATTCTCTGGGATTTCCCCGTATATACCGACAAGGCTATAAAAGCTAATAAACCGGATATTATTATAAAAGATCAGACAAAGAAGACGTGTTTATTAATTGACATGAGTATTCCCTCTGATCATAATATAGCGGCGAAAGAATTTGACAAGATCAGTAAATATAAAGACTTGCTAATAGAAATTGAAAGCATGTGGCACCTCAAGGCGACTACCGTACCAGTGATTGTAGGATCTCTAGGAATGATAAAAAAAGGCACTGAAACCTATTTGAAAATGATACCAGGCTTACCATCCCTACAGGAAGTGAAAAAAATTGTGTTAACTGGAACGACTCATGTACTGACAAGAGCATTATCACTGTGAAAACAACATCCATTCATGAATTTTTATTATATTTTATTTTATTTATTTATTTTTTTAAATATATATTTTATCTGTGAATTTGCGTGTGTAAACTTGGAATGCATACAACGAGTTTCTCTGCCCTAGGTGTACGGAAAACACTCGGCGAGAAATGGAGGAAAATTTGAAGAAAGAAGAAAAAAACAACAGCATAATAATAATAATAATAATAATAATAATAATAATAATAATAATAATAATAATAATAATAACAACAACAATATCGAAGAATACGTTAGGAATGAGAACCCAGGTTCGAAATTTCCCCAAGACATCTAAAGAAGGCTGGAGGGTATATCAGCCGAGACGTTGTGTTAACAATAAACAAGATGAGGTCAAATATCCGTCGAATGTAAATAATGTAAATAATGCCTATATCTTAAAATTCCGTGTTCTGTAACAAAAATTACTTTACAAACTTCAGTAGAGATACACGATACTATATAAGCTAAAAATACATGTACATACCGATAAATCTCTGCGTACAGGTACCAATATATTTCCCAATTATACATTATATCTAATCGCCCATGTCAGAAATCATGCCGGGGCGAATATAGTATCGTAGAAAAATATACTTTTATATATATATATATATATATATATATATATATATATATATATATATATATATATATATATATAGGTGCGTCTGGGTATATAAATATGTATATATATATTTATATATGTGTATGTATATATGTGTATATGTGTGTGTATGTGTGTGTGTGTGTGATGCGAGACAGGAAAGGTCTATTTTGTTGCTGTGGCTTAGTTCATTTCAACTTTGGTAGACTCCAGCCAATGAGAGCTGGAGGTGCAATAATACAAGAAGCAACTTCCGCCTAGCAGTATTCGGCGCCTATTTGGAATAGAGACAGATGGATGCGTGTTTGTATCACGTCGGGGTCCCCAATGTTACATGTGCGTCACTAATGTAAGTTGGATGGAATGTTTCCTATATATAAACTGTTCGAGTTGTAACATAATGTGTGTAGTTAGCATTTTTTAAGACTTCATTTTCAGTGATTTCTTAATGATTCGTTAAAGATTTCTCCAGTGATTTCATAAGTGGTTTCTTAGAGAGACATGATTAAAGAATATTCAAAATGCAAGTTTATAAAACAAAAACATTGAAATTTATTCAGTAGTTTAATGAGTGCAAGCAAGTGCTAACAAAGTTTAATCTTCCATATGAATGGGAACCAAATACTGGGTTGGTCAAAAAGATCGTTCGCTTTTTTAGGTGAAAATCAAAACAAAGTAAACAATTGTGAAAAATGTATTTAATCAATGCAATAGCTACCAATTGCTTCTATAACCTTTCGCCACCTGTTGGGTAGATCTTTAATTTCCTGTTCGAAGAATTTAGGTTCTTTATTAGCAAAAAAATTTTCCAAGAAAGTTTCCACGTTTTCATCAGAATTAAATTTTTTTTCTATTCAATGAATTTTGCAGTGACTGAAACAGATGGAAATCTGATGGGGGCCAGATCTGCAGAGTACGGAGGGTGAAGCAAAACTTCTCACTCAAGACGCAGCAACTTCTGCCGAGTAATCAAAGCAGTGTGTGGCTTTGTGTTGTCATAGTGGAAAACAACGCCTTTGCGATTCACCAGTTTTGGCCATTTTTTATGAAGAGCCGTGTTTAGTTTATCCAGTTGTTCACAATAAACCTCTAAATTGATGGTTTTATTCAAGGGACGTAGTGCAAAAAAGATAACACACTTCCAATCCCAACATATCGATAACAGAACTTTCTTTGTGTGAAGACCTACTTTGGGTGTTCGTTTTGGAGAATAGCCTGCTTTTTTCCATGATCTTCTTCGTTTCACATTATTGTAAACTACCCACTTTCGTTCTCCAGTAATAATTCTTCTCAGAAAGGGTTCGTTGTTTTCCTTTTTCAGTAATGAATCGCAAATGGAAACCCTCTGGACAAGATTTGCTTCTGTCAATTTATGGGGAACCGAAACATCAACTTTAGAAAAGTAACCAAGTTTATGGAATTCATTTTCCACACTTGTTTTGGATATGTTAAGAATATCTGCGATTTGTCTGCTCGTAAGACTGCAGCTTTGTTTGACTACAGCTCTCAGTTGGTCGATGTCAATTTCTTTTCGCCGGCTAGAGTGAGGTGCATTTCTTACTGAAAAATTCCCTGATCGAAATCGAGCAAACCATTTCTGGCACACCCGTTCTGAAACAGCATTCTTTCCATACACATTGCATAACTTTCGGCAAGTTTCTGTTGCTTTCTTTCCTTTTCTGAAGTAAAAAAGCATAAGATGCCGATAGCGCTCCGCCTGGTCTTCCATGTCTAGGGTCAAAAGCATCAAACAAGCTGCAATCTCTCTCTGTTGAGGCTTGTTACACTGATCTAAACTTCTTTGTTATACCGAATACAGTTTCTAAAGAAAAAGAATACCGGAACAGTGATTAGAAGACCGGACAGTTGATACTAAAAAAAACAAACGGACTTTTTGGCCAACCCTACATATGTACGTGAGACAGGAAAAATCGCATGAATTACTACATACACACTGAGGTTTATATGAAGCAAAGTGGGAGCTGATAAGATTAATCAGATAAGTTGCGTGTTGTTGGTGGTAGACACAGAAAATGTTACATGTCGAAGCGATGTTGCTTCTATGGCATCAAATCCACAACTACTTAAGTTATTCCAAAAAGGCGCGCAATACTGCTGGGCAGAAATTACTACTTGTATTATTACGCCTCCAGCTCTGATTGGCTGGAGTCTGCCAAAGTACAACTAAACTAAGCCACAGCAACAAAATACAGATTTCCTGTCTCACTACACTACTCCACCGCTGACTGAAAGTTGATATGAACAAGGAAGAGGAAGGAGAAAAAATACAAAGCAAGATATTCGAAACAATGGCGAAAGAAAAATACATTGCGTACATGAGAAGTCATCAAATGTTCAAACACTGTAAAAAGAAAACAACATCAATGCATTAAGAAAAAAAAACAAGCATACAAAAATAATATAAGACGATAACAGGCACTAAGGGCCAGTTCATATACAAATAGTTTCGCAAAGCCTCTCGGTCCAACGGAGACAACCGCTGCGTGTTGTAACATATCTTCGTGAAGGAGGGGGAGATGTTTATGGGACAGTGTGTGTAGGGGATTGGTGTGTATGTGGATCCGAGGTATTAGCATCTGTGTAGGGCCTCTTGATTCTATTAAAGTCTATAGTAACAAGTTTGTTTCAGCTTGCAAGCACGTGATAAGGCCCAGATAAAGGTGGAGTGAGAGGACTTATCACTGCGTCATTTCTGATGAACACATAAGTTCACGAGGCAAAGTCCCTTGGGACCTAAGATTTTTCGGCTTGGTGCCATTGTCCATGGGTGGCGGTTCACGTAGATTGCAGGATCCTGAGTAGAAAGATCGACTGGAGCAAGCATCTGCCTCGGCAAAGACAAAGAAGCACCGAATAACAGCTCAGCTGGGGAGTATCTTAGTTCCTCTTTGAATGCAGTCCAAATGGCAAGGAGTGCTATGAGATGGGGAGGTACTCGCTCCAGCGCTGAGTATCAGATTAGGCACGAAACGCGGCTTTCAACTGCCGATGGAAGCGCTCCACCATTCTATTAGATGCAGGATGATAATTGGTAGAACAAATCCGTTGAGCACCGATGATTTTTGTGAATTCCGAAAAAATGTGCGATTCAAACTGTGTACCACGGTCTGTTGCAATAGTGGTTGCACATCGTAACGCGATATCTCTCCTGTTACCAGGGCTCGCGCTACAGATATAACATAGATGTTAATTAAAGGAATGGCTTCAGAGCAGCAAGTGAGCTGGTCAATGTAGGTCAAGATGTATGTAAAACCCTGACCGATAAGCCAGGGTCCCAGGAAATCAATATGAATGTGGTGGAAATGTGCATCCGGGGTACTGAAGGTGCCAAGTGGTGCACGCATGTGCTTATGCACCATCGACCTCTGGCATTGTAGGCAGGATCGGTAATGTCTCGTCTCATATTCCCCCAGAAGAATCTAGCCGTTATGAGCTTTACTAAAGTTGAGAATACAGAACGCGAAAGACTGTGTAACGCTTCGAACACAGCTCGACGATGGGTTCCAGGGACAAAGTGATGAGGCGAATCCGTTGCCACACAGCCTTCCTGTCACGCTGCACACGCACACACGCACGCACGCACACACACACACACACACACACACACACACTCGCACACACACACACACACACACACACACACACACACACAGACACATATATATATATATATATATACTTTATTAAAAAGCAGCAAAAATAACACAAAACTGTTACTCAAGAGTTTAACGTTCCCGATTCTAAACAAAACTGTCTGACGAACGGGAACGCGAAACTCTGAGTAACAGTTTTTCTGATATTTTTGCTGCTTTTTAATAAAGTATATTACTCTACCTCTGGTATTCGAGTACTACTTTTTCCAGCATGTTTTGCATTTGTGCAATTATTCTGGTTTATATATATATATATATATATATATATATATATATATATATATATATATACATTCAATTACAGGTTAAAACAGCCTAATTACTGTTCATTAACTAATATTTTTTGAATAATAATATTCATAAAATAATAGGTCTAAATATAAATCTTGTTTTATAAATATTCAAATGGAAATTAAGAAAATGGATATATAGCATTAATATAATTTATTACCTGCAAAAATCCAACATGATCTCTTGCAGCTATTTCCGTGAAGGCTAAACGAGTTAAATAGCTATAATTAAATCATTATATTAGGCAAAATCTCATCAGAGTGGTGGAAAAGGTATACCGTTAGGTTATGTGTTTTTAAATCATCTCAGCAGACTGTATCTTATTTTACGGCTAATATTGGTATACACCTGGGCCAGGGGGTCATAGGCTGTTTTAGTTGGTAATAGTTAATGTGAATATAATCAGGGTAATAATTAGTAAATAAATAACGGTTAGATAGTCAGTTACAGTAAATAATGGAATCACATCAATGAGGAAATAAATGGATGAATACTTTTGTAATTTCTTTTGGAATTGAGTGAAGATTGTGTATCCGATATTTTGTATCCGATTTTCAAGATTATAATTATATACGGATGTCTTAGTGTGTGTATATATCGGTATACATATGTATATGTATAACTTTGTATATATATATATATATATATATATATATATATATATATATATATATATATATATATATATATATATATATATATATATATATATATATATATATATATATATATATATATATATATATATATATATATATATATATATATATATATATATATATATATATATATATATATATATATATATATATATATATATATATATATATATATATATATATATATATATATATATATATATATATATATATATATATATATATATATATATATATATATGTATGTATGTATGCATGCATGTGTGTATTTAATAATAATCTTCACTTGAGGTCTAAATAACTTTCTGATTGGTCGAATAAAACTTTATCTCTCATTATTATTATTATTATTATTATTTTATGTCTGACTTTTGTTTTGCATTTGTACAAGTTGGATCCAAGTCTCACCCAGAGACCTCAAGAGACAACAAGTTAGAAGTTCATGTAGGTGTTATGCCTAGGGTACAATATATTTGGATTTGTACAGTTTTGTTCTAGTGAATGTTTAAGAAGCCATAAGAAAATTATGTGTTTGCTTTAAAATTTAAGATCACATAGACAGTATTTTACGTAGGATATGAGCAGTTCCCATGAGCACTATCTTTTGAACTTCAGCCATTTTGGGGTTTCCTGGTATCTGAGCTAGGTAGTAATCAGCCCGTTTCGCTGTCATTCCCAGGGCACCTATGACAATAGGTATTGTTTTCGTCTTCAGATTCCACATTTTGCTAATTTCTATTTCAAGATCTTTATATTTGCTCAGTTTTTGGTAGGTCTTGACAGATACGTTTATATCGATTGGGACAGTCATATCAATGAGGAGGCATGATTTTTGTCTGAAGTCTTTCAGTATGATGTCTGGCCTATTTGCGTCTATCATTCTGTCAGTTTGAATGGTGAAGTTCCAGAGGAGTGCAATGTCATCATTTTCAAGTACTGGGGGTGGTTTGTGTTCCCACCAGTTTTTATCATGGGGCAAGTCCAGGTTTTTGCATATTACCCAGTGAATATATTGTGCAGCTCTATCATGCCTGTTGAGATACTCTGTAGGCGCAAGCAGACTGCACATGGAGACAACATGATCGATGGTCTCATATTGTTGTTGGCATATACGACATAATGGGGAGCTGCCGTTCTTTAATATGTTGGCCTGGTAGTTCTTTGTAGGTAGGCATTGATCTTGGGCTGCTATGATAAACCCCTCTGTTTCTGATTTCAAGGCAGAGGCCATTAGCCATTGTTGGGTAAGGGCTTTGTCAATATCTGCATTATTCGCTCTCTTTGGGTATTTGCCATTGAGAGGTTTTCCATGCCATTTTTCAGTCATAATATCTAAGGCAGCAATTTTAGCACGGGTTTTCAAGCGCTTAGCTTTTTCTGCAGGTGTTTCTAGTTCGTCTAATTCTTGAATTTGTTGCAATTGGAATTCACTTAGATATTCCTTTCCCTATTTTGTTACTGAGTAAGATCCTTTCATGCTTTCATTTTTTAAGACAAGTTTTAGCATCCAGTCCTCAGAGTTTTTCAGATAAGTGTCTAGGCCAATTGTGGCTACCTTCATTGATAAGGCCAGCTGTAGAAGTCCTCGGCCTCCCTCTTTTCTTGGCAGATAAAGACGTTCTATATCTGCCTTAGGGTGGTGCATTCTATGCATTGTCAACAGTTTTCGTATTTTTCTGTCAACATTACATATTTCAGTAATTGACCGGTTAACGATATTGAAACTGTAAGTCACGACTGGTATGGCTAGAGCATTGATCGCTTCGATCCTGTTTCTCGCGTTCAGCTCTGTCTTCAGTATTGCTCTCACCCTGCAATAACATTCTCTTCTAATCCTTTCCCTCATCACTGAATGCTTGATATTGTCCCCTTCAATTACCCCTAGGTATTTGTAGCTCTCCGCTGGTTCTAACTCTTTTATGACATTTTGCTGGTCAAGGTTCACATTAGATGTTTTTGTCATTTTTCCTTTGATAAAGGTATCTTTTGCACATTTATCAAGGCCAAATTGCATCCTGATGTCATCACTGAATTGTTTAACAATCGCTAGTAGACCTTTGAGTTGTTGGTCATTTTTTGCAAAGAGCTTTAAATCATCCATGTAAATGAGATGATTTATATTTTTATCAAATATTTTATAACCATACTGTGCATCATTGAGCAATTTTGAGAGCGGTATTAGGGTTAGACAGCAGAGGAGTGGTGATAGTGAGTCACCCTGGAATATGCCACATGAAATTCTTACATCTCCAGCATTTAGAGATTCATTGTCATTGTTCAACGTCAGTGTGGTTCTCCATGATCTCATACTTACAGATAAAAAGTTACGCAGAGTAGGAGCTAATTTATACATTTCCAGACATTTCCTAATCCAGCTATGTGGTAGGCTATCAAAGGCCTTTTTATAGTCTATCCAGGCTATTGACAAGTTTTTCTGGCGCTTGTGACAATCTTCTAAGATCATCTTATTGATGAGTAGCTGATCTTTACAGCCATAAGCTCCACGTTTACATCTCTTTTGCTCATTAGGGAATATGCTACTTTCTATTAAAAAACTATAGGTGTACTCGGTTAGGACAGATGTTAGCGTCTTATACATTGTTGCTAAGCAGGTTATGGGTCGATAATTTTTGGGTTCGTTTGTTTCCTCATTTTTTGGAAGCAGGAATGTTAAACCATTAACTAGTCAAGAGAGCATCAAACTAGGATTTTGCAAAACATCGTTGTAAAGTTTTGTTAGCAGTTCATGGCTCTCTGGGAAAGCATTCAACCAGAAGTTAGGAATGTTATCCTTTCCTGGAGACTTCCATTTGCTTGACCTCCTGAGAGCAGATCTTATATCTTCTACCTTGACCCCCTCCCACTTTTGCTACTCTAAGGAGTCTAGGTCTGTAGATATTCTATCAATCCAAGGGGCATTTTCATTATGTGTTTTATCTTCTGCCCAGATTTTATTCCAAAATTCTTGCACTTCTTCTTTTGATGGGACAGACTTTATTGTTACTGGTGTTTTCCCTATCTTCCTGTAGAAATTTTTGGGGTTATTTTTGAACATGTTATTATCTCGGAAGAATCTAACACGCTTTTCATACCTTACTATACGGGCAGCTTTAGCACATACCTTTTGCTTGATGGTTTCTATGGTGGTATCAATGTCAACTATGGTTTTCACATTATATTTTTTCTTTAATTTTTGGGTCTTTGTAGGTTTGATACTCTTGTCAAATTTAAGGTTTTTCAAACATTCTATGTCAGATCTAAGTATCTTAATTTGGTGTTGAATGCGCTCTTGCCAAGAAGGCTTTTTGTGGGAGTGTTGTCGTTTTCTAATCTTTTCACCATATAGAGCCGTTGAGATTTTTGCGGATGCATAGTACAGGTGGTTGAGATCTGTAATATCAACATCATTAGCTGAAATTATATCCTTAAGTGCAAGGCGGATTTTACCAATTATTTTCAGGTTTTGGTTAGAATTGCGAATTTTGGGGAGAGTGTCGCGTTCATTCATACTGGTTTCTTTAATTTTCAGCCATTCAATCATGATTTGATTTTTTACATCATGTAGTTCTGTTGCGTCGATTTCTGTATGACTTACTTCATCTATTTGATTTTCACCTGCCTTAGTGTTTATGGTTGGTTCATAGAGTATTTCGCTTTGCCTATCAGTTACCTTAACTCTTTCAATCATTACTGTATTTTCATCAGCCTTGGGTTGGTTTATAATTATTTCCTCTGTAGTATCTTCTTTAGCTGCAGTTTCATTCTTTTTATCCCTTACTGCTAGTTTAATTTGGTCAATCTCTATTTCAGTTAGTAATTTTTTTTCATAATGTTTCTTCTGACGTTGGCAAGTTTGTTACTGTCTATGTAGGGTCTTACTTCAAGGTGTTTCTGTCTCCAGTTTAAGTAGGTCTGTACAGTATTAGATTTATCTGTAGGGAAATATATGGCATGGTAGAAGGCTGTAAGAACTTCTTTATTATCTTCCCTAGACCATTTTTCATTCTTTTTCTTTTGGTTATTTGATGACGAGCATGGATGGCCATCTGTTGGAATATTCCGGTTGTGGGGTACTTCCAGCTCCTGTGTGTCGGGAAGATTTGAACCAGTAGCAGATTTCTCGTCTCGGATCTGGTTCACTATCCGAGTAAGTGGTCCTTTATAATCCGGTCGATGACCATTCCGGTTTGTATTTTGATTTATTAACAGTGAAGCATAACAAGCTTCGACGTTGACGCTAGGGGACGGATCTGTCTGTTTAGGGTAAATTTTTTGAGACAACACCGTCTCCGAGCTCTCGTGACGTAGCTTCTTAAGGCTAGCAGATCTATATCGAGTAAGTGGCCCTTTGTGATTCGGTCGACGACCAATCTGGTTTGTGATCTGCTTTGTTATCATTGAGGCATGACGAGTTTTGGCGTTGACATTAGGGGACCGATTTGTCTGTTTAGGGTCAGGTTTTTGAGACAACACCGACACCGAGTTCTTAGCATATAAACATCGCTCGTGGCGTGGTTTTTTTAAGGCTAGCAGATCGGTATTCATCTGTATTTTTTTTGTTGATAGATTTATCTCTGTACATAGAGTATTTTTGTGTATGTGTGTGTGTGTGTGTGGCGTTTTAAACTTATGAATGGTTCACTGTCTGTGTTTGTTCACAAAATGAAAATAAAGAAGAAAAAAAAGTTCTGGTTTTGCTTCGTGTGTGATATGTGTTTTCGTATGCGTGAGTGTGTCCTGTGATTTTCACGTAGTTGTGTAAACATTAAGATGCATGTGTAGTTCTATGGGTATCAAAACGTATATATCATTGTGTACACGTTCGAGTGTATGCGTAGTTATTCAATATATGTACTTACTATTTTGTTCCATTTCTTTTTTATATAGTTTGTAAACTTTCCGGTGTTGGTTTTGCGTGTGTTATCGCACGTGTTTCCCTGAGACATCGTGCATAGGAGGACCTGTGCTTTGTATGGCAGTAAAATTTCATTTTTTAAGAATAAAACATATTTTTTTTAAATTATCTTCATTAAAAACCGCTTCCTTCAAATCTTCCACCGGTTCTTTTGCCTAATTCGATCGATGTTATTGAATTAGATTTGTTTTTGTATAGGGAGCCTGGTGTAGCACATCCATGTTCTTATTCAGCCCGGAGTAATTATTATTATTTTTTTATTATTATTATTATTATTATTATTATTATTATTATTATTATTATTATTATTATTATTATTATTATTATTATTATTATTATTATTATTATCATTATTATTATTATTATTATTATTATTATTATTATTATTATTATTATTATTATTATTATTATTATCATTATTATTATTATTATTATTATTATTTTTATTATTATTATTATTATTATTATTATTATTATTATTATTATTATTATTATTATTATTATTCATGATATCTAAAATTTTTGAGAAGTAAAATTTCACTTCATTTATTTATATCCCCGTTAACTTTACCTATGATAAGTTATAACGAAAAATATATCTTATTTATATATATATATATATATATATATATATATATATATATATATGTACACACACGCATACATACATACATACATACATACATATATACGTGGGGTGGATGTAATAATTGATAATTACCTCCCTTTATATATTAATTCAGTTTTACCATTTAATCTATTATTGATGTCACAAGCAACATTACCTCTTGAATATATTCTTCTGTTAAATTTATTTAATTATATAATACAGGAATGCTTCCTACTTTAAAAATGTTTGGCCAATCAAATTGTTTTAACTATAGTTGATCGATGCCAATTTTCTATAGGGGTGAAAGAATTATAGCTTGCATATGCATATATGTATTGTTCGTATATGTAATTATTGCTTATATATGTTTATACAGGTATATGTATGCGTATAAGTATGTAACAGTTTTACGAAAAAATGTGCGTTATGTATAATTGTTGACATATATATGCATGAATAAGTATGTCTATGCGTAGGTATATGAATGCTTATGTGTGTATAAGTATGTATATGCGTAGGTATATGAATGCTCATGTGTGTATAAGTATGTATATGCGTAAGTATATGAATGCTTATGTGTGTATAAGTATATACATATATATGTGGTTATTTATATGCATTAATTCATGTGCGCATACATTATACGTACATATTTGTATCCATGGTATGTCTACGTGTGTTTTATTAGCATATATGTGTATGCACATTAACATATATGCATATATTGTTCTATGAATATATATATATATATATATATATACATATATATATATATATATATATATATATATATATATATATATATATATATATATATATATATATATATATATATATATATATATATATATATATATATATATATATATATATATATATATATATATATATATATGTATATATATATATATATCCATATATATCCACTGTATTAATAGAGGAATGTTTTTTGACCTGTGTTAATATAGGTTTTATCTATTTTTTCACATAAATTTCACTCAATTCTATAAGCAAATTGCAAAATTATTCATTGAAATATTCCCTCATTCATATGATACTATTATTTACTCTAACTCACTATCTAACCTTTATTTATTTACCAATTATTACCCTGATTATATTCACATTAACTATTACCAACTAAAACAACCTATGACCCCCTAGCCCAGGTTCATACCAATATTAGCCATAAATTAATATCCAGTCTGTTGAGATAATTCGAAAACACAATAGGTAATAAATAGCCTAACGGTATACCTTTTCTACCTCTCTGATGAAATTTTTCCTAATATAATGATCTATTTATTGCCGTCTTAATCTTTTAGGCTGAATTGAAACAGCTGTAAGGGAATATGTTGGATTTTTGTAGATAATAATTTATATTAATGTTATAGCTCCATTTTTTAAATATTCTTTCACACAAACACACACACACACACACACACACACACACATATATATATATATATCGACAGTGAGAGAGTGAGGGATAGAGAGATAGATAGATAGATAAATATAGATATAAGCATATATATATGCATACATATATGTATATATACACACATAGATACATATATATTTGGGCATTTGTGTGTGTAATATATATATATATATATATATATATATATATATATATATATATATATATATATATATATATATATATATATATATATATATATATATATATATATATATATATGGTGGTTGTCTACTCCTTAAACAGAGTTTGACCACCTCCTGCACCTACACCTTAGCCCTTTCATGGCGTCTGATGTGGCTTTTTAAACCAGACAGTGTTTTGAAAAAACACCCACACAGATTGCACCCACACAGATTGTGGATCCTAACATGTCTTTTAAGACCCCCATTGGATTTGCAAACCCTCTGGCACACACCACATTCAAACGTGTGCACAGACATATAATCAGAATAGCTGGATGAGGTTTGTTTTCCATGGGTTCGCAGGTGAGATTTGAGGCCAGCCAAGGACAGACATGGTCTGTCACAGACTGTGCACACAAAAGGTCCTTGTCATTCACCTTCTCAGTCTTTACATTTTTCCTTAAATGTCTCTTGAGTCCTGCTTGCATCATCCTGGCCTCTTCAAATGCTTTCACTCCACTCCACACCCTTGTTCGCCATCCAACTCGATCTGAAGCGAGGACTTCTATATCTTTTGGAGCCATTCCAATTGACTTCATAGCAGTCCTTATGCCATCCTTAAACCTTTTTTTAGGTTTATGCCGATAATGTTTCCCCTCTGCAAGCTCACCATGGGATTGGAAAATGCAATAGAAATGGAGTAGCTCTTTTGACGTTTTGTACTGAGAATGATCTGGTTGTCACCAACACTCTGTTTAAGCAGAAAAATAAATATAAAACCACTTGGATGCACCCAAGATCTAAGCACTGGCATCTCATAGATTATATTTTGATTAGGAAATGTGATATGAAAGACGTTTCTAGCGTTCGGGTCATGAGAGGGGCAGATAGATGGACTGACCATCATCTACTGCGTGGCAAAATAGATTTTTCGATAAAACCTAAAAACCGACAGTCTGGTCCTAAGATACCCAAAAAGTTAAACGTTGCAAACTTTAAATTATCAAGCAACTTGCAAAGATTCCACGACGCTATAGAAAGTATTAATCTTGACCCAAACAATTTATGGGAAGATTTCAAAACAAAAGTATTTCAGGCTGCAAGTTCGTCAGTGGGATTTAAATCTCATAAATCCAGAGATTGGTTCTCAGATAGATCAGCAGAAATTCATGATCTACTTTTAGAAAAACAAAACTTAGGCAATACACTGCTCTCTCAGTCATTGAATCCGAACTCAAATGAAACTTACAGAAAGCTGAAAAGGAGGGTGCAAACTGCTCTAATGAAAATTAAACAGGAATGGTGGAATGATAGGGCAAAAGGGGCACAAGAAGCAGCTGATAGAAATGATGCCAGTTGTTTGTATTCTTATGTTAGGGAGGTATATGGTCCAAAATCTTCTTCAGTAGCTCCAGTGAGAACAGAAGATGGATGTTTTCTTCTGACTGACACCGCTTCTATTCATAAGCGTTGGGTAGAACATTTCTCTGCACTTTTGAATAGACCATCATCCGTTAATATGAGGACGATAGAAAAAATTGAACAACTTCCAGTTATAGAAGAGATGGCATCTGAACCAACTCTAAATGGCATTTATTTAGCTATGAATAAGCTGAATAACAACAAGTCTCCAGGATCTGATGGAATCTGTGCAGAAGTCTTGAAATATGGTGGTGAAAAAATGATGGAACTCTTAAATATTTTAATTTGTCACTTTTGGAGAAGTGAGAAAGTGCCTCAAGACTGGATTGATGCCATTCTTGTCTCCTTATATAAATCGGGGCCAAAGGATCTGTGTGGTAATTTTCGTGGGATTTCCCTTTTGTCTGTGGTTGGAAAGGTGCTCGCCCGCATTTTGTTAGAACGTTTAAATACCTTTATAGTTCCAAGTATGGTGTCTGAGTCTCAGTGTGGTTTTCGTTCCTCCAGGGGCACAGCTGATTGTATCTTTACTGTCAGACAATTACAGGAGAAGTGCATTGAACAGAATCTTGCTCTGTACCATTGCTTTGTTGATTTGAGCAAAGCATTCGATACTGTTAATCGAAGTGCTCTGTGGTTAATTCTGGGGAAAATTGGTTGCCCAGAAAAGTTTATAAACATGGTCAAGGCTTTGCATCAGGATATGAGAGCTAGGGTTAATTTTGGTGGTAGGCTTTCTGAATCTTTTGCTGTGGAAAATGGAGTAAAGCAGGGAGACCTTGATGCACCCACCCTCTTTGCAATATACTTTGCCGTTGTGGTGTCACATTCCTTTCAAAACTCTGAGGAGGGTATCTACATAAAATATCGAACAACGGGGAATGTTTTTAATTTGACCCGACTGAAGTTTAAAACGAAGGTTTTTACTTCACTTATTAGGGAACTTTTGTATGCTGACGATTGCGATCTGGTTAGTCATTCTGAATCGGGTCTGCAATCCCTTGTATCTGCATTTGATGCAGCTTGTGATGATTTTGGCCTGACCATCAATCTGAAAAAAACAGTTGTAATGTATCAACCTGCGTATGGTGCTGTTTGTAACCTCCCTAAAATTTTTGTTAAGGGAAAGTTACTTGAGGTTGTCAATTCATTTGTCTACCTGGGAAGCTCTGTTCAAGATGATGGAAATCTTGATACGGAAATACACCTGCGAATTCAAAGGGCAGCAAAAGCATTTGGTGGCTTGGAGTCACGCGTCTGGCGCCAGCAACATATAAATAACAATACAAAGTTGGCTCTTTACAAATCATTTGTCTTAACATCCCTATTGTATTCCTGTGAAACTTGGACCTGTTATGAAAGGCATTTTAAAATGTTAGAAAAATTCCACCAAAAATGCCTTCGTCATATTTTAAGAATTAAATGGAATTCTTTTACTCCAAACACAGATATCCTTGCATCTGCAGGCATCCCCTCAATTAAAGCCATGATTTTGAGGAACCAATTGAGATGGTGTGGCCATATTGTTCGAATGGCAGATGAACGCATGCCAAAACAGCTGTTTATATATATATATATATATATATATATATATATATATATATATATATATATATCCATGTAGTGTATATACTACATATATATACTACATGGAGAAAGCATGTAGTATTTTGCGAGTGGACTGAGTTTTCATTACTAGCTTGTGATTAAGACACGCTTATGACGGGAACGATGACCTCACGTCGCAAATACTAATCGGACACAGAATATGTGTCGTTAGCCAGCTGCAGGAGAAGTCTTCCTGGGGCTATAAACGTCAGCAGCACTGTCCTATTTAGGACTCCACACTTGGTTAGAAATTATATGTTAGTATATATAAATATGTATATCCATATATGTATATATATATATATATATATATATATATATATATATATATATATATATATATATATATATATAAAGTGTAGTATATTGCCACTTAAGTGTGGCTGACCCCTAGGGGTGGATGTTACTGTTGCTTTTAGCCCCAGGAGGACATCTCCTCCAGCTGGCTTATCGACACACGACTGTGTCCTGTTTGCCAAGGGAAGTTATCCCTCTCACCACGATCTGCAGCACGAACGGATCCGGATTTCAGGGTTATTTCCCTTCGTCGGCGTTCGATAGCTGCTGACCTTGGTGAGAGAGACAAAAACCTGGCAATCTTATATCTTCTTTAACATCCACCCCTAGGGGTCAGCCACACTTAAGTGGCAATATACTACACTTTATCGTGCAGTTACTGTTAATACTTCATTTAGAGAATTAACATTGCTATATATATATATATATACATATATATATATATCTATATAATATATATATATATATATATATATATATATATATATATATATATATATATGTTTATATTCATATGTATATATATATATATATATATATATGGGAGAATATACAAAAAATAACAACAGACGAGGACAGGTGGTGTAAATAACAAAAGTATATATATATCATATATATATATATATATATGTATGTGTGTGTGTGTATAGTGTGCGTGGTGTGTATGGGTATGTTTGTGCGCGCATATATGTGTGTGAATGTGTGGGCGCGTATTTATTTATATATATATGTATATATATATATATATATATATATATATATATATATATATATATCTGCATATGTGTGGATACTTGTATGTATTTATATAAACACTTTCTTCCTCTTACTTCCTATTCCGCAGCAAGTATATATATATATATCTGTGAAAATGAACACTCTACTCTTTCATATATATCCCATATTTATGGGTAGTCTAATTCATTATTCCATTCAAATGTCAAAATATTGTGCATTCATCTCTGATTCCATATTAGATTACATATTATAAACGAAAATGATATTTTGGGCATCAATGAACATATCACATGAATATATTCTCTAAACATTTGTTTGGCCTGCTTTGTCAATTTTTTTTCATTTCAATTTTTATTTGTATTTTTTCTTTCAAGATTTTGTAAGGCTTTGTATTGTATTCCATTCTATTTTTTAAGTTAATATTTCTTTTTAGACACCTAAAACATATATTTTAATAATCTCCCCCTCTCCTCCCCTTCTTTCCGTTACTCTCCTCTCCCCTCTTTCATTCTGATCCTTCTCCCTCTTTTCTCCTTTCTGTCTCTCTCTCTATCTATCACTCTTTCTCTCTCTCTCTTTCTCTCTCTCTCTCTCTCTCTCTCTCTCTCTTTCTCTCTCTCTCTCTTAGACCTTATTGTCATAACACTCACTCCCTTTTTCTCCATCTCTTCATTCTCCTAATCACTCTCTATCAACATTTCTTTCGCATGTCTCATTTAATTCCTGTTGCTTAATCGTTTACCCGTTCTCGTTATTGTCTTATTCTCTCATCAATTCTCTCTCACTATCAACATTTCTATTAACCTCTCTCTGTCACTCTTTTCTCCCTTCCTTTACTTATTATTGTCTCTATTTCTCTTTCTCCCTCTCTCTTCACTCTCTTCTATTTCCCCTTTTCTCTCTTCTCTCTCTCTTATCTCTCCTTCTTTCTTTTTCTGCATTTATCTCGCTCTATTTCATTTAATATTATCCTTTGTTTATTTAGCACAGCTGCTTTTTTCTCATGCAAACTTTACAAAGAAAAAATAGCAGTGTAATCCTTGCTCAAGTTATACAAAAGAAAAATACCAACTAGAAAAATATAAACCAAATTATATATATATATATATATATATATATATATATATATATATATATATATATATATATATATATATGTTACACATTTTATGTATGTCAGTATATTAATATGGAAAAGTAAAAATCATCTCAGTTATTCTTTGCAAATCTCTTTGATGCTGCAACAATTGTAGCAAAAATTTCGAAAAAGCAAACTTTCTCCCATTAACTTCTATTTACACAAACTATGCCATTATGTGAACTTATCCCTTGCAACTAAAACATGTATATATTCCTTGAATCCATTCATATGTATTCATAGGTTCTGTCTTCTGCCACATTCATTTTGCTATTTCTGGAGGGATGTTTTTTTTTTTCTTTTTCTTGAAAGTGATAAAAGTTTTGTGTTAATTTTTTTCATATTGCTTTATTCATGTAATGAAAACTATGTTTCCTATTAAAATAATTTAAATATCCCGAATACATTTTATTAATTATAATATTATTCATATTAATTTTGTTTATTAATTTAACATAATTCGCAGTGAACTAATCAACAAAACCATGTTAGAATAGTATGTGTTTATTTTCCAGTATTTTTTATTGATTCACTCCTTTTCAGTTGAGTTGGTTAATATTTTTCATTTACGTTGCCTCAACAGATGCCCTGTAATATGGAACAAACAAAGCTTAAAATTCATCCTTCAACAATGAGACACAGGATAGTTATTTCTGTAATTACTTTTTCAATTAAACAATCATTTTCTTCTGATAATTTTATTTGTAAATGAGGTTACAAGGAAAGTGAGTCCATTTTGCTTTAGTTCATGACATCATATATTACATCTACTTAATATGCTGTGTCTCTCTGTCTCACAGTTCTACGTATTGCTAACTGAGAAAAATATGATTTGATGAATACAATAATATCGAAACACGTCCATTGTTTTTACTAGATGCCATAAATAAAAAAATTCTTGTTGGATTCATCTACACTGATTATTGTTTTAGATTTTCAACTACACTCGGGGTATTTTATTCACAAGCTCCTTGGACAGTAAGTTTAGTTAATTATATTTCTTCAAATAACAGCAACTTTTATACTGAAAGAGATACAAAACAGGGTAGTAAATTTTACTTGATATATGTCATCAAACAGCTCATGCTGATGGAGTATCTTTTCCTCAATAAAAAGATTTTACTCAATATCATCCCATCATAAGTGATACGTTTGTACAATTGCTGTACCCAACCCCTAAATATTCTTTGGATAATTCAAGTGGGCAGAGTTGCATCTGCTTCTTCACAGTTACATTCACCTCATCTGTATATCTGTATCATCAAATCATTGAATATGAAGACTATCCTTCATTGACATGAGCAACTAATTTATGAGGACATAAACAAATCAAGAATGGTTGTCAAGTTGTGGGAGAACACAGATTCACACATCCAAAGATATAATGTATATTCACATGCAAACACACAACACATACGCACACGCACACACATACACATAAATGTAAATATATATATGTATACACACACACACACACACTCACACACACACATACACACACACACACATACACACACACACACACATATATATACATATATATATATATATATATATATATATATATATATATATATATATATATATATATATATATATATATATATATATATATATATATATATATATATATATATATATATATATATATATATGTATGTACGTATAAAACAAAATAAAGATTATGACTATTACATATTTTTTCTTCATTGGAGCAAATTTGACTTCGAGATGTTTCCAGTAGTCATTATAGGTACATTGCTGATAGGTTAGCTCTACTAATCTATTGATCAATTGAGAAAAATAGAACAATTTAATGCTACTTTCGTCCGAGCCATTTCTGTTTATAACAAAGTAGAACACTGAGGGAATGGTGAGTGTATAGGAGATAGAGGAAAAGATGGAAAGATACAAATAGAAAAGAGAAAAGAGGAAGGCAGGTTATAAATGGGTTAAGAGATGTAAGGAAATGACAGAAGTGGTGTCTTAATAGAAGCAGGGGATTAGATGGCCAAAATTTGGGAAAAGGACAGTAATAAAACATTAGCGTTTGTAGTCAGGTCAACACATATTGCCATGTTACCATTGTTTATAGGTTAGATATTTTCCAGCAGTTGCATTAAAATTTGATATGGGCCACTTAAACACATGGTCAATCTAAGACATTAATATTTGGTCAGTGTTGCTAACAAGAATAGTAAGGAAATTACATTAGGAGATGAAGGAATATCAGTAGTAGTCATATTGTAATGTAGAGATTGAGAATCTTCTGATAAGACAGGATATAAGATAATGATGGATTAAGAGACGTTAGGTTGAAATGGGAGGAGGTGAAATTACAGTTGTTGATAGTCAAATGGAAATTCAAATTAGCCTCATTACACGAGTTTTAAAGTTTAAACCAATACATGGGTTACGGATAAAGATTTTTAACTCAAGTTAAAAATTTCAAAATTTAGCATTAAAGCAAAATAACAACTAAAGGAATTAAAATAAATTTATTGAATATTAGGTGATACTAAAACAATAATATTGATGGTGATGCCATCAATATCAACAAGGCCAATAACATTAAATAAAAATAAAGTAATAGACACATGCACATAGATATAAATACATACATACATACATGCATGCGTACATACATAGACACATACATGTATGTATGTATATATATATCTCAATATATAAAGCTGAAGTTGTGTGTCGGTGTGTAGCCTTTTTAAAAGTTTATAGAAATCTACATTTTCTACTTTTTCGTGAAAATTGTTACATCAATGGAATTTTCTCGATGTGAACTTTCTAGTGCAGTAATTAGATTTTTAGAATTTCGTTTACTTTGTGTGATTTAAGGGAGATTTGGTGTCTGTTTCAAGCAACTTTTATATTTCTTCCATTCTATCTGTATCGGCGTTCTTACACATTGATCACGCGCTCAACATATAATATAGAGAGTAAGAGTAAAAGAGGGAGAGAGGGAGAGAGAGAAAGTGATACATACAAAGTCATATATTAACTTGGTTTAAGACTATTATTTCCTCTTATCTACCTTTTCACCCTTACTTCGTTCTTCTTCTTCTCTTCTATTTAATAGCTTTCTTCTATCCCTTTACCTTTAACTATTCACGTGACCTGGTCATCTGGGGCTTATCGTCATTTCTCTGCTTCGACCACATCTCTTTTCCTCGCTTCACTTTCTCATTTCCTACACACGCCAACACTACTGTTCTTTCTTCCAAGGAATCTGGGGCTCTTAGTTTCCTTTTGCAAAAGTTGCAATGATAATCTGTGACTAGACTAAATAAGGAATACCCCGTTCCACTCGTTCATGTTTTCGTTATATTGTCCGTTAGCATGGTCAGCGTCCTTGTCTCTTCTTAGTATTTTTTACATATTCTTCATAACATAGAAGCGTAAGAACACACACAACCACACATACGTGATCTGTGACAACAACATACACATAAATACATACACTCATCAACATTATAGACATAATATTCAGGTTGTGTGTTTTTCTTATATAAACACGCGCACGCATTGCTATTTTATAACTGTCTTCCGTTCTCCCTTCCTCTCTTTCTCTCTCTTCATTGCTCCCGTTCTCTATTCCTTTCCCCCTCTCTCTCTCTCTTCCTCTCTCCCTCTCCTCTCATGCTCTCTCAAATGCATACACGCGCACGTACACACACGCATTCACTACAATATATCTAGATCTTACCTTACTACATGTTCGTCAATGTTTTGTAAATATACAAACTGCGGAGCTTATGTAGACAGGACAACACACTGCAAATCAGTGAACTTCTTTAGAAATGTGAAAACTACCTACCCTGCCATCTGTTATAACTTTTTGTTGTTCTGTTTAATATGTACATAGATTATGCCTCCAAAGAAGAGAGTTTACTGGGAAAAGAAAAATACAGCAACAGACTGCAGCAATTCACCACATTCCAGAAGCTACATAATGCAAAATGGTGCATCAATATCTACTGCCCAATCTGATAGAATTCTGGCAGAACTGTGTAGCAACAGATCGCCAGCAATTGCTTCATCAGAAATTGCCGTCCTAGATCCTGCGAAAAGGGATTACCCTGCTATGTATAATCAGGGCAGCGCAAAAAGTTGTTTTGCACAAGCATTTGTATAGCCAATTAGACTGATGAAATTTACGTACGCTTGATAATGTTACGCAAAACAGCCTTCAGACTTTCCCTATTAATTCCATCGTCTTTTGAATTATGAACATATTTACATCATAACGGTTTTTTCGTTGTAAGGCTTTCGTTTTTAGTTGATTTTCACCTAGCAAGACTTATCGTAGATGGCGTAATAAGTCTACCCAGACAACGTCGGGTTATACTGCTAGTATATATATATATATATATATATATCGCTATAGCAGAAGACACTTGTCCAAGATGACATGCACTGGGACTGAACCCAGAACTATGTGGTTATGATGCAAACATCTTACCACACAGCTATGCTAACACCTGTGACATGTACCTGCTATTTAGTGGCGTTTCCTTAAATTTTTACTTGAGCGCAGTAGTAAGGGGAGGATATTTGATGTGAGAATAATATGAGGTTTTGTTTTAGTTCTCCTCTATTTCATAGCATATATATATATACAAATAACTTCCTTAAACAAGCAGAGAGCAACAGCAATGACATTTGTTAATTGTGACTCAAATATATTATTAAATAAACTTATTCCTTGCTGAAATTTACAGTGTTCATAAATCTGAGGTTTTTGATTATAGTCTGAACAGTGGCTTTCATTTATTTTTGTGATACCTTATTAAAGTTCAAGAGATAAAATTCTTGATCTTCACAAGCTCACCAAATCTGATAAAATTGGTATCATTAATGTTCAGGTTGAATATATCTAAACCAATTACTTGGAGATATTCAAATTCAGAAACAAAAACAGTGAATTAAAGAAATTCCAGTGGACTTATGTTCTGCTAGGGAACTGATTGGAGATAATTATTAGATATGTATCTGCTGGACAGATACATTATTAGCGAGGAGTTTCAGGGCGATAGTTATGTTGAGTGGGCAAGTTGGAGGCGGTGACCAACAAGTTAGGTTCAAGAAATATATTTATATATTTGCAACGCAGTAGTGAAAGACGGAAGAAAATTTATCAGCTAAGATTTGTAGAGTGTTAGTAAGTCTTATCCATGATGTGGGAGTATTATTGTATTGTGGGGGCCTAGAGTCTCCTAACACAAAAGATAGCTTGAACTTTTGGTATCTAACGTTATTGTATTCCTTATTTTACTAAATTTTGCATCAAATTACATTTCATCCCACAATAGTAAAACATTAAGGTGAATTAAATATGTATTCATATCATATACTTGTGCTAGAATTGCAGTCGCTTGACCTTTTGTGATCAGAGATATCCATCAACATATGATCAATAATATTGATTTCTAATAAAAGAAAAATAGGTCACTCATGCCTTTTCGAACAACATTGGCTACATAAGTGAAATAAAACCACAGACAGATAGGCCAATGTTTAAATCCTATACAATAATACTGCTTAATTCTTGGAAATGATGAAAATATATGATTTCAAACAGGATCATTCGTAACATAAAATGAGTTACTAGCATTCTTTTTTCATAAATATTAGCTGGGGGTCCTATATTTATTGTAAGCTTTCAGTTCATTTACTGATATTTCTATACATAAATCAATGCAACAAACAAAACACTGATATTGTTTTCCCTGTAGGCTTTAATACACTTAACCAATATATATCTATGAGTAGGGTAGTTGTGAAAGAAATAAACTAAAGTTATTCCATTAATTACAAAAATGCCTCACAATTATAAGAAAACTAATATATGTAATGCTATTTTGCTCTGAAAAGGTTGACATTTTTTGTATATTTTACTCATTTTAATTTCTTACTTGTGCGGTAAGGGAGCAAATAGCTGCGCTCTATCCAAAATAATATTAGATGTTGTCAAATAAACCTGATATGGAAATAAAAAATACCATGGTAAAAGCAAACTTTTCTGTTTTTTATTGAGTGTCAGAGAGAAAATAAAAAAGATTTCCAAAATATTAATATTTATTAATATTTTACGTTCTAAAATTATGTTGTTTTCTAAATTGTTCATGTATTTTTCTTCTTACTTTGAATTTTAATTTATTTTCTCAAAATATTTTTACAATCACTTTTCTATAAATTGCCAGAGCAGGTGTTTTACAGCTGGATATATCTCTTAACACTAAATATTCAAGCAAACAAGAAAATGGAAGCTGAACCTAACTTTGAGTTAAATTAGCTGAAGCAGAAGAAACTTGATTAAATGTTTAACAACTTTATGACTATTTGAGTCAATAATCCAGCACATTAACCACTCATATATCATATAATCAAATGTAATCAAGAATATTTAATTAAAATGTAATCCCACTATACTTGTTTTAGCAAATAAAAATGTCTCTTCAGCTTAGTTACTGAAATAGCAAAAACCATAATGCTTACAACATTTTGATTTTGGTTTTTCATTTTGATCAAATCTTGTATTGACAAAGAAGTTTTGATTTTGTTTCCTCTCTTAAATTCAGAATACAGAATTTATTCAGTCGTGACTATTACTTAAATATACTCGTTTGAATAGGATACTTTCTCGTAAAACATTCTGTATGCTGCTCTTTTATTTCCGAACTAATGGATATAGTAAAACAAAATTTTGTTTGTGTATATCATATCCTTTATTACATCAGACAGGGTAGATATATCTTTTGCTATAAACAGGAAGGTTAGGCCATGAGTAACTTTCTGCTCAGTCTTATAACCTATAAAAACGCTTGGCATTCACGCTACCGTGTGTAAAGTAATTTGGTTGATTGAGATATATTATGTGGGATACATTGTAGTATGGTTAATAGATTAATAATAAACGACCATGTGGTGACAGGTTAATCTTTTATATATTCGAAGAAAATTAATCTGCAGAATTCAATATACTATTGCTCTCAGTGGTTATAATTCTGAATAATCATCATAGTTGCCAGTAGTGATGTCATTTTGTAGGCACACTTCCTGTATCACTTTCAAAACTTCTATCAGAAAGTCTCTAACTAGTGTGTCAATGATTTATATTCTTGACTCTTCTAACTCTAAAACTCACTAATCCGAATATATTTTGTTTCAGTTCCTAATTGATATATTGCTATTATTTTCTAAACAAGATCTATCAAACATAGTTTTAGTTTTTTGATGGTCATAGTATTGTCACTCAAGTGTTTTCTTTTAAGTGATTAGCATTCATGTTTCTATCATTTTCTCACTCCGTTTTTCTATTTTATAATACTCGAGAATTTCCCATCAGTTGTATCCAGCTAACACAAACTTCATATTATTGGCTTTTCAGCTGTTATTTTCAGTTTTTCTGCTGATGAGCAACTCATTGTCAACATAAATCAGGCGGAATACTTGCCATTTATCAGTGTCTGTTTCAATCTCTGATTTCTTGTTGGTATTTTTCTTACATATTCTTTTAATTCTTTAAATACGTTTGTGTCCTTCATTCATTCTGTAGTTCTTATTCCTACCCAACTTCAGCTCTGCATCTAATTAATTCAATATGTTCTAATATTTTACAATCCAATTAGCCTGCTGTGTAATACTGATAGATATCTATCTTTGGACATTGCATTCTGTATACTGTTAGCAATTTTGTATATTTGAATCCAATCTTGATCTCTCTCACTCTCTAACTTATATTATAATGTTAGCGCAACATAACGGCATCAGTATTGGGATTGATTTTAATATTTTATTCTGTAATTTATATTTAGTGTGCTTCTTGGGATATTCGTATTCTATCTTAATGTTCTGCTTCATTAATTCATTTTAGCTTGATCACCTAACAAGCCTTGATATTTGCATGTTTCTCTCTCTTCAGATTCCCTTAAATACCTTTCCTATTCCCTTTGAAATTTAGATCTTTTATATTATTTTTTTCTTCATATGTGTATCTGGCTCATTTGCATATTCAAAATGCTATCTTTGTGTAACTGTTGAATATTTGAACTGTTTCAAATTGTGAATTCATCGTATTGATTAATTTAGAAAACAGTTCTAAGTCATTCGTATATAATAAGTGCATTTCTTTTCATTTTATAGCCATATATTTTCCTCTCTACGTTTGTAGCAATTTATTCATGTGCTTGGCAGAAGAGTGTACGAGACAGGAAATCGCATTGGGAGATACATTTTTAATTGTTATGCTTCGTGTGATTTCCCCCTGATGTAGCGTAACCATTTTTGTCCCAACATAGATGTGTTCATACATTGAATACTTTTGAGAGTCATAAACTGGTGTGTAATTCCTTGCAATCTCATGACAGTTTTTGGCAATATCATTTGTTCTTGAGTTAACCAATCATTTTTCTTGGAAATAGGTATGCAGTATTTTTATCCAAATGCTTTGAGCTTAGTCAGCCTCACCTGGCCAACATATCTCAATGTTCTGTGTTAGTCATTGTCATGTGCCCTGTCTGTGTTTCGGAAGTATCCCCTCGTCTGTGGTTCATTATCATATTCCCAGTCTTTCAAGTATAGTTCATTATTTTGTCTCATGCTTCTATCATTTTCCGAAAATATTTCTTCCGTCTAGTTTTCATATATTTCTGATTTACTTTCCTCTAAAACATATACTCACCAAATATTTTATTTCATAAAAATTAACTTAATTTGTTTTATCAACTGATCTGTTGTGTTTTTGCACTAATTGAATGTTTAGAAATTTCTGTTGGAGGTTTAGCATAATCTTAATTTTCTGTATCAATTTTCTTTCACTTTTGTTTTTATTTCGCTAAACTGATTGTTCTGTGTTCGTGAAAACTCATAAGTACTTTCGGTATAGGTTCATCAAGAAGGTGCTGCATTTTGTTTTCGTCGGTTATTTTTTCTTTCATGTAATTAGTTATGGTTTTCATCAGCCAATATTTTCTTTGCTGCAACTTATTTTCATTGTGGTAGTTGTTGCATAATATGTTTCATTTACTCAAGTTATATAATTTTAGTTATGAAGAATTTATTTTGTTATTAATATGCAATATAACATAATTATTTTGTTATTAATAAGCAATATTTAAGCACTTTCTGACTTTCATTAATATAACTGCACTTTACGACTTCAAACTTTTAATTTCCTTTTACAGGAGGCTTGTAAACTACTGTTATTTTTATTATCAGTTGTATTTAATGAGAATTTATCTAACTTTCCTCTTTATGTTGTTGTTTCTTGTGACGTTTATTATACTTTTTGTATCTACATCGTCTTTCGGCTTAACTGAAAATTGTATATTTGTTATGTTTACCATTTTAATACTTTTATTGTTATCATTATGTTTTTTTATGGTGATTTGTTCTTGGTTAGATGTGATCGAACATATATCTATGATGAAAAGCATCCTAATCCGAACCACATTTGGTTATGCACTGAAGTTTAGACACTTGGTGTAATGTGGTAGAGATTTGATTGTCACATGTATATGTCTGCCT
>NC_142930.1:90937928-90995428 GCF_046866305.1 Octopus bimaculoides | reverse complement strand
CACGCGCACCCATGGCGGTGGGCAACTCTGTATACGATTCTGATGATTACGGTTACATTACAAATCAGGCTGATGAGGAATAGACAAATGGTAAGAATTTGTTAAATCCGAAACCGGTTCCTGTTTAAGAATGCTTTTTTAGGTGATTTTAAATGTCTTGCCCACTCACGTTTTGGTATGCTGCTATATTTCATGTTGAGAACAATTTAGGTCTTAATAGACACATGATGTGATCTATTTCTAGCGCATTAATTGTCCACGTTAGTGGTCGACGTTATTTTTTAAAATGTACCTTACTCTCCTGAGATTGCAGATAATATTCCTGAATCTCTTTGATTCTTTAGTTGTGCTGGCCTCCTGATAATTAATCGATATTAATTAATATATGACTAATTACCAGATTTTATAATAATATTATATATATATATATATATATTCTACGCTTACATTTGTATGCATGATGTATGTGCATCTGTGGTTAGGTATATATCAGTTCAAAATTTGATCTAATTTCCTTTGAAGGTTATATATGAAGAATCATACAGATTGTATGAGAAGGTGACTGGTCAAGATGTGGAAGATAAAAATCGAGGATTATTTGATTATATGATGCTTTCCTCTGCGGTTTTACAGCTATGTGTGGTTTTACTACCTGGTAACATATGCGTCGTTCTTTTCTATTATATCTCACTAATATGCAGAAGTAGGCAAGAAGACAGAATCGTTGATACACGTGCTCAGATTTACATAGAAGATGTCAGAATTTGGTTAGTGAATTGTATCTGTTGTAAAGAAAGATAACTAAAATCTTGTAATAATCAACAGCTTTATTTTTATGGCTTCGTCAAAGGAGCGAAATCAGTGGCTTTTATCCTTTTGCCCAATAAAACTAGATATTAGCAACACTAACTGATATTTGGAAGAACATAATCTCAGTCGACTGATATATTTATATGCGTTTATATGTGAGATTTTCACAAGTCAGGAAGAAGAATGCATACATACCAGAATGTTCGAAATACACTTACCCATACACTTATTCCATAATTCGTGGAGTAAATAAATTAACAATGAGGCTCACTGATATCGCTAAAAGCATTAAACATTAGTTTTATTAAACAATATGCATAGGTTGTGAGTGGTAAGATGAAGAAGAATGAAATGTGGCCGAGTGACATCTCAATGGACATAAATCCTTATCTCTGCTGAAGATCATAAAGGATTTCCAGAAATTTACAAGCACAAGTCAAGGGAAGACGTCAATATCAAACCAGACTAAGGCGGCGAGCTGACGGAAATGTTAGCATGCTAGGGCGGCGAGCTGGCAGAAACGTTAGCACGCCGGGCAAAATGCCTAGCGGTATTTCCTCTGCCCTTACGTTCTGAGTTCAAATTCCGCCGAGGTCGACTTTGCATTTCATCCTTTCGGGGTCGATAAATTAAGTACCAGTTACGTACTGGGGTCGTGGTAATCGACTTAATCTCTTTGTCTGTCTGTTTTAATCCTTGTTTGTCCTCTCTATGTTTATCCCCTTGTGGGCAATAAAGATATAAGAAATGTAAGCACCCCGGGCGAAATGCATAATGGTATTTCGTCTGCTTTTATGTTCTGAATTCAAATTCTGTCGAGGTCGACTTTCCATGTCATCCTTTCGGGGTTGATGAATTAGGTACCAGTTGCGTAGTGGGATCAATCTAATCGACTGACTCCTCCCCAACAATTTCGAGCCTTGTGCCTAGAGTAGAAAAGAATATCAAACCAGACCACAAAACGAAAACAGATAACAAAACCACATCTAAGCCCGTAAATGTTCTCTGTCATAGGTGCAGAGGTAACTGTTCTCTGTCATAGCAGGAGGTACAAAAACATTTTGCTGCTTGTAATTTAGCAAAAAACTATTTCATGACTCTTCACCCACAGAAGCAGAGAAGATACAAGGAAAGAGAACAATAGAATTATGGATGAAATGTCCAAAAATATCTGCTCTTCTCCAAACGGTACAGGTCAAGGACACCTATACTTTGTTGCCAGAAGCTACTCAAGAGAGGGTGAAAGAGATTTGTTAGTAGCAATGGTAAATGTAACAACAGCAGAACACTATGTCACAACACCATAGTTCACAAATTCAGAGATTACAACCACGATAAATACACAAAATTCTAATTGACGTGCCTTTGGAAAGTTAAACTACGAACTCATACACAGAATAGGTTGTGATGCAACGAGTTTAAACTATATATCCTAATCAGTGAAGTGCAAACAAAGCAGTAATATATGAGGCACTGGAAAGCCAGGTTCATAGTTAAAACATTAGAAATTTACTAGAATTTGCTAAAACTGGCAAATCCTGATAACGTGTGTTATCTCCTATCTCAGACCATACTATATTAATGGGCACATTTGAGTTCAGGGAGCTCCAGATGTTTCTGCTGCATTTTCATGTTATGTTTAATAGAAGCTATGATTCTCATACAAAAAAAAATCAACAATTATGCATTATTGACATGCCTCCAATGATAATCACCAGATGGAATTAACTTCTGAATGGGCATACACAATGATGACACATGTGATTGAAGGAATATAAAGATTAACTCGTCAGAGCATCGATAGCAGAGGTTTATTGAAAGATGAAAATCTTAGAAAATGTTGTGCAGACTATACCTTCATTGACTACCTACATGAACCTTGGAATACTATTTAAAAAATGCTAAAATTGCTAAAAGTGTGCGTTGAGAGCGGGGAGGAGTTGTGGTAAAAGTATATTTTACTTGTGACAAACAAGTTAATTCTTGGACGGTAATATGCCATACGGTTTCACCATTTTGTCCACAAATTCTGCACTTATCACTTTCTGATGGGCTTGCTCTTGGGCTGTACAGATTAAAGCCTCCTTGTCCGGTTTTAAATCACTTTTAGTCATCTATAATATTCTTTTTCCCCGTTTGTCATATCTTCGACATCCCTATGAAAATTTCTAAGAATTATTTTCTTTATCCACCTATTTTCAGTTTCATTCATTCTCAATTATTAATATTATTATTATTGTGCAGTAGTTTTATTTTTATAACGTGCTTTCACTTCACTACCGAGCGCAGCTCTGTGCACCTTGGGTATGTGCTGTGGTTTGCTGCTGTGCTCTTATGTTTACTGTATTGAAAGTGTTTTGCGTAGAATGTGTGCAGTACCCAGTAGTGCAATTTTCTGTATGTTATATATATTTGTAAGTCCTGGTGTTTTTGTTATGTATTTGTCTGAATATTTTTTTATTATACCTAAGGCACCTACTATGATAGGAATTGTTTCTGTTTTTAGATTCCACATTCGAGTTATCTCTATTTGCAGGTCTTTGTATTTTGAAAGTTTTTCCATTTCTTTTAGAGAAACGTTGTCATCTGCTGGTATTGATACATCAATTAGAAAGCATTTTTTTCTTCATGATCTTTGACAACTATATCTTGTCTATTTGCCTTAATTTCTCTATCTGTGTGTATTGGCATATCCCAGAGTATGGTTGCTTTCTCGTTTTCTGTGACCTTTTCTGGCGTGTGTTTATACCATCTTTTTTCTGTTGTTATTCCATAGTGTTGGCATAGCTTCCAGTGTATATAGGTCCCAGCTCTGTCGTGTCTGTGAATATATTCCTTCTTAGCCAGGACTGGGCAGCCAGAGATTATATGATTTATTGTTTCTTGTCTATCTCCACATATTCTACAGTTACTTGTTATATTTCTTTTCATTATGTGTTTTTGGTAATTTCTGGTGGGGAGGCTTTGGTCTTGTGCAGCAATTATAAATCCTTCAGTCTTTGCTTTGAGTCCTGAGCTTCTTAGCCATTGCTGGGATTTTTCTCTGTCTATTTCCTTCGCATTTAGTTTAGCCCAGTATTTACCATGTAGGGGCTTTTCGTGCCAGCCATCGTGTTATCATGGTTCGTTGCTGTTCTAGTTTTAGTTTGGATTTAATTTGTTTTATAGCTTTTGTTGTTTCTTCTTCTTCTTCTTCTTCTTCTTCTTCTTCTTCTTCTTCTTCTTCTTCTTCTTCCTCTTCTTCTTCTTCTTCTTCTTCCTCTTCCTCTTCTTCTTCTTCTTCTTCTTCTTCTTCTTCTTCTTCTTCTTCTTCTTCTTCTTCTTCTTCGTATTTGTTAGGTAGATTGATTTCTTGTTTGTATTTGTCAGCTTCCTTAAATACTATTATTATTATTATTATTATTATTATTATTATTATTATTATTATTGCTTTTGCAGAACTTGTAACGCTGGAGATGTATTACAGTGTCAGCTGTTCACTACAAGTGAACTAAAGTAACACATCTTATTTTTCGAGGACTTTCCGGAGTATTCGAGCGGTTCCAAGCAGTGCTGTTTTCTGCAAGTGCTCCACCCTTATTGCAGCCCCTATTTGTTCCACTTACTTCTCGAAACTTTTTGCTCACTGTTCCTAGGGCTCCGACAATTATTGGCACTACTGCTACCTTTTTCAACAACCAGAGCTGCTTAACTTCCCAAGCTAACCTGCCATATCTCTCGACTTTTCTTTCTTCCTTATCGCATAGCTTCTTGTAGGCTGGGCACGCTATATCTATGATCCAACATAGCATGTTTTCTTTCTCAATGAATACTATGTCTGGCTTCCTATTCTCTATCTCATGTTCGCACTGAATTATACAATACCATAGGATATTTGCATTTATATATTCGGTGATGCCTCCAGTTTTGTGGTCGTACCAATTTTTGCTCTGTCACGTCCATACTTGTTGCTAGTGTCCAATAGACAAGCCTGGATACATTGTCGTGGCGCCTCATATGTTCCTTCTGGGCGAGTGGCGTACATTGACTGGTAATATGCCATACGGATTCACCGTTTTGTCCACAGATTCTGCACTTATCACTTTCTGATATGTCGTCTATTCTGTATTTTATGTAGTTTGTTCTTAGACCTTGCTCTTGGGCAGCACAGATTAGAGCCTCCATTTTCGGTTTTAAATCACTTTTAGTTATCTATAGCCATCTTTGTCTGTCTAATCTTCAACATCCCTATGAAATTGCCCAAGCATTCTTTTCTTTGCCCACCTATTTTCAGTTCCATTCGTTTTCAATTTCTTGTATAGTGCTTTATCGTTGCAATCTTTCATCCTACACATGCCTGACCTTACTTCTAATAATAGCGGGTCTGTGGCATTTTTTACATACAATGCTATGTTGTTTTCTTTTGCTCTAATGCTGTGTTCGCATCTAATAAGTTCTTTTCCCTTCTTTTTCTTGGTACATGCATTCTGTCAGTGTCAATTTTTGGGTGGAGTAACCCATATCTATTTTGCAACTTCCTTGTCTTTCTAAGTTGTTTAGTTCGTCTACTGTCCATGTGATTACCCGTTATCATCATCATCATCGTTATCATCATCATTATTACTATTCTTCTTCTTCTTCTTCTTCTTCTTCTTCTTCTTCTTCTTATTATTATTATTATTATTATTATTATTATCATTATTATTATTATTATTATTACTATTCAGTAGTTTTATTTTTATAACGTGCTTTCACTTCACTACCGAGCGCAGCTCTGTGCGCCTTGGGTATGTGCTGTGGTTTGCTGTGGTGCTCTTATGTTTACTGTATTGAAAGTGTTTTGCGTAGAATGTGTGCAGTACCCAGTAGTGCAATTTTCTGTATGTTATATATATTTGTAAGTCCTGGTATTTTTGTTATGTATTTGTCTGAATATTTTTTTATTATACCTAAGGCACCTACTATGATAGGAATTGTTTTTAGATTCCACATTCGAGTTATCTCTATTTGCAGGTCTTTGTATTTTGAAAGTTTTTCCATTTCTTTTAGAGAAACGTTGTCATCTGCTGGTATTGATACATCAATTAGAAAGCATTTTTTTTCTTCATGATCTTTGACAACTATATCTGGTCTATTTGCCTTAATTTCTCTATCTGTGTGTATTGGCATATCCCAGAGTATGGTTGCTTTCTCGTTTTCTGTGACCTTTTCTGGCGTGTGTTTATACCATCTTTTTTCTGTTGTTATTCAATAATGTTGGCATAGCTTCCAGTGTATATAGGTCCCAGCTCTGTCGTGTCTGTGAATATATTCCTTCTTACCCAGGACTGGGGAGCCAGAGATAATATGATTTATTGTTTCTTGTCGATCTCCACATATTCTACAGTTACTTGTTATATTTCTTTTCATTATGTGTTTTTGGTAATTTCTGGTGGGGAGGCTTTGGTCTTGTGCAGCAATTAAAAATCCTTCAGTCTCTGCTTTGAGTCCTGAGCTTCTCAGCCATTGCTGGGATTTTTCTCTGTCTATTTCTTTCGCATTTAGTTTAGCCCAGTATTTACCAGGTAGGGGCTTTTCTTGCCATCGTTTTATCATGGTCCGTTGCTGTTCTAGTTTTAGTTTGGATTTCATTTGTTTTATAGCTTTTGTTGTTTCTTCTTCTTCTTCGTATTTGTTAGGTAGATTGATTTCTTGTTTGTATTTGTCAGCTTCCTTAAATACTGAAAACAGTTTTTTGTTTTGCTCGTGTTTTGTGGCTATTTGTATTAGTTTCCCTTGCTTCTGGAGTAGGTATTTTTGCAGTCCTATGGTGGTCATTTTATAATAGTTTTCTAGCTGTATAAGACCCCTGCCACCTTCTGTGCGTTGTATATATAGCCTTTCTATGTCAGATTTTGGGTGGTGCATCCTATATCCTGTCATTATTTTTCTTGTTTTCCTGTCTATTTTACATAGTTCGTTTAGTGTCCAGTTAAGGATGTTGTAGCTGTAGCTTATAACTGGGACAGCTAAAGTGCTGATACCCATTATCTTGTTTTTAGCATTGAGCTCTGTTTTTAGTATTGATCTAACTCGTCTATAGTACTCTTTCTTTATTTTTTCTTTCATTTGTGTATGTTGTATCCTATCTAGTTCATTGACTCCTAAATACTTATATGGTTGGCTTTCGTCTAGTTCTCTTATTTCATTTGCTTTATCTAGTGTTATATTGCTACTTTTAACTAATTTTCCTCTTTTCAGGGTTGCTTTGGCACATTTTTCTAAGCCGAATTTCATTTCTATTTCCTTGGTAAAGCCGTGTACTGTCTGTAGTAGTGTTTCTAGCTCTTTATCGTTTTTTGCATATAATTTTAGGTCATCCATATATAGAAGGTGGCTGACTGTTTTTCCATAGCATTTGTAACCGCATCCAGTTCTATTTAGCAAATCTGTTAAAGGTGTGAGTGCTAGGCAGAACAGGAGTGGAGAGAGCGTGTCTCCCTGGAATATTCCTCTTCTAATGGGGATGGCTTTCGTTTTCACAAGTCCCTCTTTTGTTTGGAGCTGTAGCACTGTCTGCCATTTGTTCATTGAGTGCTCTATGTATTTTATGATAATTGGTGCCACCTTGTTTATGGCTAGTGTTTCCAGAATCCACGTGTGGGGAACACTGTCGAAAGCCTTTTGGTAGTCCACCCAGGCCATACTGAGGCCTTTCTTCTTTCTGCGGCTGTCTTCAGTTATGGCTTTATTGATCAATAATTGATCTTTATTATTATTATTATTATTATTATTATTATTATTATTATTATTATTATTATTATTATTATTATGCATTCATTCAGTTCTCCTTGTGCCTTGTGGCACTTGAGGTGACAGCAAGTTCATTCCAACTTCTAATACTGAAAGCGTTCTTGACATCTTGTTTCACTGTAACCCTCTGCTTTTAAGATCTTTTTGTTATTGCTCTCCGCCACGTTTCTTTTGGTTGACCACGTCTTCTTTTACCTTGTGGAACCCATTGCAAAACGATCCTAACAATTGAGTTAGGGTTAGAGCGACAAACTCGACCCAGCCAGTTCAATCTTCTTCCTTCAATAGTCTCTCTTGTTGGTTTCACGTTAGACTCGGTGTGTAATTGGCTATTCGAGATCATATTCGGCCAGTATACCTTCAAAATACTTCGTAAAAATATATTTTGAAACACATCCAAATTTTTTTCAATACTTTTGGTTGTTTTTCAACATTCGGATTCATAGAGGAGGATGCTAAATATGTTGCTTTTGTAAAATCGTATTTTGGTGCTCTTGCTCAATATTGATGATTTCCGTATTGATTTTAACATAGCGAATAATTGGTTGGCTCTGTATTTCTTTCATGAATGCATTCTCCATCCATTGTTATTTTGTTGCCTAGATAGTTAAATTCGTCAAAATTTGCGATTGTTTTGTCGTTCAAAGTCACACGGTCAGCATCTGTTATATTATTACAAAGAGTGGGTGTATATTTTCTTTTCGTTGATTTTGAGACATATATATACATAATTTTTTTCTGACAAATGTACATAACTAAAAACTTAGATAACCGCGTTTGTTGATGAAATCGACTCCCGTAATTATTTTATTGACCCCAAAAGCTTGACAGGCGTAGCAAGGTTTGATCTGAGAAAAGAAAGATCCGGAAATATCGCATTTTGTACGGTGCTCTATTTTGTCAGTCTGCAGACCATATTAAATGAGAATGAATGCAAGGTGACTTTCTATATATATGCCAACGTAGTTTCATGTAACACCGGTTTATAGACGTTTAATAATTTGCAGATTTTATTAAAACAAACTTTAAAAATCAGTGAATCTGTTAAACTAACATTTGAAATAGATAATTATTTTGAGAATTTATAGAAAGGAATTTGTAAATCATAATTTTTGGAAATATATATGCTAAATTGCTAAATGGAATTTTCAATTGCAGTTTCGTTCATATTCGTTATTTTTTTGTTTCTGTTTATGTTATTGCTTTTTTACTTCTAATTGTACATATTTTATATCTGCAAATATAAACTGCTGGATCTCCACATGACACAAATCTGGGCATTTTACCATCTACGTCTACGTCAAGTTTTTATTTGTACTAGGGCTTCAATAACATGATTAATAATATACAGAATTAGAAACGAATCAAAATTGGCCTGAACTAACTTTGGACTAAAGAATCATAAGAATAGCTGTTTATGACAATTGGAAAGTAGATGAGATCCAAAAATAGATGATAAAGCAATAAGATTTCATACGAATCTTAATTTTCTTTCAAATCCATTTATGTCACAAATTTCTCTCCCTTCTTTTTCTCCCTGTCCGTCTTCCATTGTCCATATATTGTGTTTTAAATTTTCTTCTCCTTCTCCACTTTCTACTTCTTTCCATCTGAGTAGTGTAGAGCAGATGCAGAAGCTTCAGCCTAATATTTAACCTAATTTTCTCTTCGTTTACCTGAGTTCTTGCGGGTATTCAACGAAATCTTATAACTAGTTATCAACAATTATTTGTAGCTATATGATTATCATAAAGTACATCTTTAGTTATGAAATCGTTTTTATATTGAACAATTAATTACAGAATTAATCAGTCTTCATGTTAATGAAAGTTTGTTAATTTGCAACGTTGCAGACTTCCTCTTGGTGGTATCTTGTGAAATTATCAGCTAGAAGTTCATTTTAGGCTAGTTAAATTTATTTTTCAGTTTATTGTAACTAGTTTAGAGGAAAGTAGACGAAGAACCATAATGTTTATAAATGAGAACTACTCTAATGAAAGATTATTAAGATTTACTACTCCACTTCAGTACGCACCATATAGAAGATGATACTAATATAATAGGTCCCTATCTAGGAACGCCAATTAAAGGGATTTTGAATTTATTCTGGTTTGCAAATGGTGAATATACAGTTCTCTTCTTAAAATTCCTAAAAAAGGCATTCAAAACGGTGGACTAGAAATGTATTCATTTCTGGTTATATTTTCTGACAATTAAGTTTTTCGATTCCAGGTGATGGTCATGAAACTTTCCATAGAAGTTTCATTTGTTATATTAATCAGATCAGGTGAAATCGTCAAAAAGTTCACTTTCGGTTATATCTTTTCGTTTCAGTCTGAAGTTTTCAGATATTCCTAGAAAGAATGCAAGAAAGTTATTGCTAAATTGATATCATTCTCGGATACGTGTCTATTAGTGAGGAAACCAACTCCTCTCGTTCTCACATTTTACCATGCTTTTCTAGTATAAAGATTTACACCAAACATTATAATTCTTTTCCTCCACGTGCTGTTCACTTTAATCGGAAATTATTTTCTCTCCCATAATTAGACAAACATAGAATAATTAGTTTTCTATTTTACTACCAATAACCCCTTTCATGCTGTGCACCGTTATCATAAAATGATATACTACATTGCAATAACAGTGTCTATTCCATATACATACTGATAGATATATAGTTAGATATAAAGGGCAGCTCGTTTGACAGTTTTACGTTGACGTTCAACTTAAACTTTACCAAATAGGTGACTGCAGGGACCATATGTACAGAATTAGAATCCCTGGAGCAGTTACGTAAGGTAAATTGAGGGAAGATTACTAGTTAAAACTGAATGAAATGATGAGACAAGAGACAGGCGAGGTTACGCAGAAAGGAAACGTAATTCTGTAATTGAAATGCTGAATTAATAGTATACATGACAAACATTTTTTTAATAGCCATCCCAGTGTCAGCACTTGTATATAGATTGATTTGGTGAATCTTTTTCGTAAATCAGTCAAATTGTCTTTGCTTTTTATGAAAGTAGTTTAAGGTGGCTTTTTGTAAATTTTGTATAAAATATCAGCTATGTGAGCAGTGCAATAATCCACTGTGAGCTTTATAGAAGACTAACCAGTAACTGAGAAGATCTGAAATAAATTCAACGGTTTCAGAAGTTATTATTGTATACAGCGAAGGGACTGGATACTACTAATCAATATATATCTGTGGTCCTATTATGTTTTATCTAATACTGTTTTTAATGATAAGAAACACAGCTAGTTCTTTCGAAAATCTTTGCATAGCTGGTTCACAAAACAACCATACTTTTACACAACATGCTTTCTAAATATCTAGTGATTGTCGATATATTTCACAGCTGTTTACAACATTGATAGATTTCCAATACCAAGTTTTCTTCAAGAACATAATTTTCTTTTGTTAAAATCTGTAACATTCTCATGTTAAATATCAACTTGTATAGTACTTCATAATGCTTGTCACATGTAACCTAAATTTGAAAACCGATTACATTCCCACCTGTGATGCTAAAGATAAAGGGAATTGTATGGTTGGTATGTACAAATATGTGTATATGTGTATAAAAAAATTATTGCATGTTTCAGATTCTCTTTCGTGATTATGTATCTTTATCGGTTCTATTTCTACCCTGAATAACTTGTCATGTTTATATGTTTTTACTTAATTCATCATTTATTCTATTCACTGTTTACTCAAATATTTTTCATCAAGTATTGAATATACATTATTTGACACAGCATATCTCTTCCCCATTTATCACACGCACACACACACACACACACGCACACAAACACATATTTCCGAGACCAGAATATAACAAGAAATTTATTATATTTTTTATTATAACATCATAAGCATCACACAATCTTTACATGGGTTTCACTAGCAGATACTAGAATGTGGAGCAGTAATCCTTATGTAGACGATTGCATAATCATCTTGAAATGCAAGATCTTCAGAAAATCGTTTTTTAATCCACTGTTATTTACCAACATCAGATGGTAGGTTGTACTAATAAGTACATGATGTAAACCTCCTATTTTATCCAGCTCTCCTATGTAAACACCAAATTATTCAAATTTAGTATTTACATATAATATCGAAACAAAATTGGAAGAAAAATTATATCTAATACTTAATTGGAATTTTAATATATATGGGTATTCCTGGAGTTGTAAGCATTGGTTAAGCTATCTCATTCAAAATAACAATTTTTAAATACACACACACACACACACACACACACACACACACACACATACACACATATATATATATATGTGTGTGTATGTTTGCTTGTGTGTGTGTGTGTGTGTGTGTGTGTGTGTGTGTGTGCGTGCGTATATATAATTGTGGGTATGGCTGAATATATAACATATGTAAGTGTATGTATATATGTATGTATGTTTGTACGTGTGTATGTATGTATGTCTCAAAATATTAGCGAATATTGCAGTATTCTCAAAACGAATACTGCAATAGTCAGCATATAAATAATGCATCCACTTTATGTAGGATATAAAGATTAGGTATTAATACAGTTCCAACGCTAATATTTACTTCTTGATAACCCTGATGGCTATTTTCTACATCAGTGACTGAAAAGTCATTGTTATTCTATATATCGGTAGCAATGGGATTTTACTGGTATGTAGCAACCGGGCGCCCACATCTGAGAAAGTGTACTACGCTGAAATTATATGACAATTCTATGTCTGCTTTCACAGCACAGTACGTCTATACAGCAGAACTGTCAAGGCGAAAGCCGCAGTACTCGGTGTTCTAATGAAACATTCCACATTAAGCAAAATATAAAGATAACGATAGGTAGGTAAGTAAATAGATATAGATAGATAGATAGAGAGAGAGAGAGAGACAGACAGAGAGAGAGAGAGACAGACAGACAGACAGACAGACAAATAGACAGACAAATGTATATGGATAAGTATACAGATGCATACATATAGATGGAGTTATGGAAAAATAATATTATAAACAGAAAGATAGTGTGCAACTGCTATTAGATACCAGCTGTGATAATGCTGGTTATTCAGCAAATAAATTTCGGTTGACTTATCTGTGGTTAAAATGCAGCAATACTGAATGAAGAAGATAAGCAAACATCTAGCAAACACTAATCCTGCAACCTCAGAAATCTTGAGGATAAACACAAGATGGAAGCTGTTTAGCAAAGTCGGTAACGTACAGGTAGAGTGGAAAGAAAAAAATGAATCTCAAATATAGATTGGAGCACTTGAACTGGCATTCAAAATCGATGTTATAACTACAAGAATGCATTTGTCAGCCTGGTAAAAATTGCACTGCGCCTTTACCGAAATTTTTATAGTTCTTGCGTGAGTAAGTCCTCAAGTATTCAAAATTACTTAGTCAAATATAGAAAAGACAGAACCTTAAAAGAACTGTAGCTTCAAGTCAAAAATACCGAGTAACCCTTGTTTGATCGAAAAATTGAAACAACACGATTTCATAAGAGCTGTTCATAGAGTGGCCGTACGTGAAGTTTTAAATGTTTGGAGTATTCCCATGAGACATAGAAAGAAAATGAAAGATGTAAGTTTGAAACAGACGTTTTAAGATGTATCACTGGTACGATTTTACAAAACAAATATCATGATGAGCGTTTGTCTTAATAACTTTCATATAAGATTTCAAGATACATGCAAATAATTACTCTTTCAAGAGAGAACAGCTTTGGATTACCGCTAGACAGAGCAGAAGCCTGTAACTCAAAGTGGTGGAAATTATATATATATAATAGAGCTTCGTATTTCATTCTGTAATTTATCGCTTGTCGGCGAATCAAGAGTATATATGTGTGTATGTATGTGTGAGTGGGGAGGGGGGCATGTGTGAGCGTATGCTTGTGTGTGTCTGTATTTATTATGCATTTAAATATAGATAACACGTGTATTGAATATATATTATATTTAGTATGAAATAAAATGCGAGGTCTTAATACCACACATGTGAAAATATATCATTTCTTTACGTCAAAATAGATATTAAAATATCATGAACGACGTTGGTTTCATCTCACACGAATGTTTCCTCGAAAATAGATCGATAAAGTTAGACGGCAAATCTTTTCAATAATAAAACTTAAATATATAAAATTCAAAAACTTGCAGACGAACAGAGGATATATCAAAATATACTGGTGAGCGTTGAAGGTATATTTCATTCTCACTACGTAAGATAACTAATTAAATGTTATTTCTCACACTCTTAAAATTTTGTAACGCATAATCAAATTAACACTATATTGTATGTATGTTTTCAAGATTTTTATGCACAAATACGATGAAACCAAGTTATTAAATATATGTACTTTTAGTATATGCGCATATAGCAAATGGACTTTTATATTGAATATGTATTATATATTATATGTGAAGAAGAAAGAGTCCTCGCTTGAACGCAATAGAATATATATGTATCCTCTACAATAAAATATATGAAAAATATCGTCGAGTATCACCATACAGTAATCTTTTTGAAGAAATAGATAGCTATTCGAACGCAGACGATATATTATGTGTCGCAAAGTCGGAGAATGCTCATGAACGCCGAAAAGAATAAATATATCATCTATAGTAGTATAAAAAGTATAAAAGATATCCTTTACCGTGACGGTTTCATCTTTAAATAAATTCTGGAGAAAGTAGATGGATATCCAAAAGTAGAAGGCAAAATTATTCCGTATAAAATACTTGAATGTATAACTTTCCAACATTTTCAGACAAGATTTGATTTGAAGGTATACTGTTGAGTTTTGACGGTATCCTTCATTCGTTTTACGTAACACAGTTAATAAACGAGATCAAAAACCTAGCGTATTAGAATAGCATTATAAATAGAAAAGTTTGCATCGAAGCTGATAATTGTGATAATTGTAGCTATAAAATCCTTGAATATAAAAGTCTCTATGTGTTTAGATGTGAAGGGGGATCCGATTTCAAAAGATACTGGTGAGAGTGTTCAATGTATATTTCATTCTCTTTTCGTATGATAGATATTAAAAGGAAAATAATCTCTGATATTTTATATATTAAATAGTAATCTTGTTTCCTTCACCATTTTTCAGTAAAGCAAGCAAGATAGATAGTAGCTATGTATCTTGCATATATATATATATATATATATATATATATATATATATATATATATATATATATTTGTGCGCGTGCGCGCACGTGTGCATTAAGAAAAGGGAAAGCTTGTAGAAAGATTAGGATTCTCTAAGTCTTGAAAATGAATAAGGAAATTTTACTTCAACGTTCATTGCTTATGCAACAGAATATATGGTGTCGCACCTTTTCATGTATTGTTTTCCCTTCATTTATACTATTTCTATATCCTTAACTTTTTGTATTCTTTACTTATACTAAAATTAAAGCAATCACATTTTTGGTAGAGTTATTTTACCTTTTTAAAATGTCTATATACGTTACATTTACTTATGTTGAGTTTATTATCTTGCTATCTACAGAACTTTCTGGAGTTGCTGACATAAAAATCAGTCACAACTTTGGCTGATGATATGTAATATCAATCAAGTGTTATCTGATGACTCATATTGTAGCTCCTCTTATATTTTGGAATTCAATTGTTGCCAATTGGACATGGTCTTCTCAAAATGAATTTCCTTCTTATCCTAACTGCATCTTACATATCACTCTAAGGCAGACAGACAGACAGACAGACAGACAGACAGACAATCAGGCAGACAGAAAGACAGACTGATAGAGAGACAGACAGATAGATAGATAGATAGATAGATAGATAGATAGATAGATAGATAGATAGATAGATAGATAGATAGATACTCATCTTGATCCAAAAAATGTGCACAAACGCGCTCACACAAATATTCGCAATGAAGATTCTACTTCAGGCTTGTTAGTAGCACATATACCAATATTTTTCGCATACAAACACTCATACACATATATATGTATACCAATGTATGTATTTATGCAGTGTGATTATAGATTTTCATATTGTTAATTGCTGTGATCTTTGCTTAAACGCTGAGAAGCAGCGTTTTGACGAAGTGAAAGGGGAGTTTTTAAATTCTTAAAATTTATCCGAGTTTTCGAAAGGGTAATACAGTTTCTGTAAGTGCCAAATTACGTTACATGAGTGAGTTGCAACTCAAGTGATGACTGTAACCTCATTGCTCAATAACTGTTAAAATGAAGCACAAAGCAGCTCAATGAATGTTTAGTTGTTTAGCGTAAGGCAGGTTAATTTTATTCACTTCACTTAAACTTTGGTTACCACCATGCCTGCATTTGCATATGCTTTTAGTAATCTCTTTATTGTTGTAGAAGTAATCTACTCTTTATATATTAATGTAATTATTAATGATCATTTATATATACATTTGCGTATATATATAAATATCACACACATTCGTGTGTTTATGTGTACATAATTTATGACTTAGTGTATGCAATCAGATAGCCACAACTACATATTACATATTATCAATTTATATCGATTATTGGTTGTGAATGTTATTTATTAATGAATTCATTGCAAGTCATTACGGTAATTATTTTTGATATGTATGCCTATAGAGATTAAACAAAAAATGTTCTGTTTTATTTCGACTCTATACAGGGAAGAGTGAAAATTGTTAAATCTGCAAATTTAACGAAATTAAACTGAAATCTATTAAATTTTACGGAAGTTAAATATATAACTACCATATTTTGTGGGCATTACCAACAAGTATCAACTAAAGTACTTTGGTACTGTCACATTCAGACTTGGTAACATCTAATTCTGTAAGAATCCCGTGGTCAGTTGTATAACTGAAGTTTTCTGAGGTATAGAGATGCTTATATACATGCAGTAACATTCTTGATCTATGACAAGTTTGTACACCATGAAGAGAAGGAAAATTTGACATTTTAAGATTGACCACTCGTCTGAGAGGCTGCATTTCAAGGTTGTGTGACTACGATTATTTGTAAGGAGAATGGTTGCATAACTGAGGTTGGTGAGAGTGGGTGAAAGAAATGTATGTAATTAATTTATTTGAAAGAAAAAGTTATGTGAAATTTGTCTCTCTCAACTGTGTAATTAGAGATGAATGTACTCAAAGAGGGTGTATCAGTATATTCATTGGTGTGTTAATGTGCGTGGTGTATACGAAGGGAATAACAAATATAATTGTATGGGTGTGTAGCAGATCAATGAGCATAAGTCACAAGGTTTAGTGTGTGCGCATGTGTGAACAGTAAAAATACTCTCGTGGGTGTGCAAGTGAACGTCAATGTCCACAAGTAAGAAATTTTATGTCTGTTTTATTGGTGTCTCTATTGAGATATATTGTTGCGATGGAATTGTATATATGAGGAAACGGAAGAAGGATGAAATGTGTTGATAGTTGTCTAGAGAACGGAATAAAGTGGTTCGGTAGCGAATGTATAATTTCAGAAATAACTGTTAAGATGACATTCCAAATAGAATTTCGTTAGACTCCAAACGCACGAAGTAAGTTACCATCAAACGCTCTTTTCTCAAATGCCCAAAACCAATAACATATGCTTCAGTATACAGCAGTATATAGCTATTCAACAATTTTGCTGCGTCTTTGCCAAAATTATATGGAGTACTGCATACAAACTTTACAATGCATTACACATACAAGAAACGAAACGTCGTTAAAATGACTGCATTTTTTGTCGCCTCTCCTTAATGCTTCTATCCCTTTGCCTCTACCTCTCTCTCTTCTGTCCCCCACGTGACCGTCGTTCGGCTAAGCCTGACCTTTCTTTCTTGGTTCGACTACCGTCCGTGCAACATCTATGTTCCTCCCTGTGCCATTCAAATCTTATGTCCCTGCAGTAAGGGTTTACTACCACACATGCTAGCTTAATATAATTCGTCCTTAGTCGAAAGCCACCTGTTGTTATATCCTGTTATTTGCATTTATATTTGTGTAAAATTTCTCCGTTTCTTTCCGTCCTTGTTCTCATATAGATTCGCTGCTTTCTTGCAAGGAATCTAATGCTATTAGCTTAGTTTTTCCTCGGGGCTGGCCAGATTGGAGTAATCTCGAGTATAACCAACCAAAATTGCGAAGATAATCTGGAACTCGACTGAGGAAGGAAAACTCCGAATGACCACGGGTTTGGATGCATGATTTGACAGATTGTTGTAAATACGCATATATTCATACATATAAATACATATGCACGACTGTACACACACAGACACACATCTGTAATCACGAAGATAGGTTGAAGAATAATTCGTTAGGCTGTGCGATGTTACCAAAGTTTAAAACTAAGTCACTGCTTGTAGTTTTCAAAGGATCCATTTATTTACAAGAAAATATACAGAGATTAATTACCGAGAGTATTGAGCTGTATCCTAGGAGTTCTTACGGCTAGTATATATAGCTACAAGTGTAACTGCCTGCTTTTTAGAAAGACTATGGCGATTCTTTTGGCGAGAGCCCATGGAAATTTCCATTCGAAATCATATGATCGAAGAGCAGATAAATTACTATTGATGAACAGTTAGGCCGCGATCACATGATGTTTCAAGACCGTTATTCGTTAATGCATTGATATGTTTTCAAATCTGTACCTCACTTATGAACTCCTGTGCTAGAGAGTTTGTTGCAGGACAAACGAACGAAAATACAACATTAACCAAAGTCAGTATAATGCAAATGTACAATGTGTGATGTGTGCGTAATAGTGGGGAAAACTATCAAAGAAAAGATATCTAGAAAAACCACGAACGCAAATGAATTACAGATCAAGAATGAGGCATCATGCAGAGTGTTATCTTCAGAAAATTGTAGGGCTGAAATATTACCAATGATGAATAAAGCATACAGGTAATGATGCAGGCGAGAGTAGAGGAATTTCTGTTAACCGTAGCCAGGATTCTTTTTTAACCCAACTTCGATCAATGGCCAAGAATCCTGTATTCTCTAGAGTATCTGAAACATCTGCCTTACGGATCGCACGCACAGATATGACAGGTACTTTTGGAAATTTCTGTTCGAATCCATATGATAGAATGAGTGCATCTAAAATACTTATGGCTAACAATAATGCCGGAATCACCCGATGTGTCAAAGCCGTTGTTCGCAACTGATCCGGCATGCTTTTCAAATCCAAGCCCCACTACATACAAATATTTACATGAATATAAGTACAATTTATAATTGAAAAAATATGGGTGTGTATGTCTATCGATGTATGTATCTCTATACATATTCATATATTAGACTATATATTAACGTGTGTGTGTTTGTATGTGGTGTGTGTGTGTTTGTATGTGGTGTGTGTGTGTTTGTATGTGGTGTGTGTGTGTTTGTATGTGGTGTGTTTGTATGTGGTGTGTGTGTGTGTGTGTGTGTGAACGTATCTGTATCGTTCATGTATTTGCATGTATGTACGTAAAATTCAGGAAACATTTCTGTACATTATGTGGTAACTTTGTACGTATAATTCAAATTAAATACTATTCTGCCATTGTTTACCGACAATGCACCGCAAAGTCAGCTTCGAAACCAAACTGAACTTACATCGTGTAACTTCTAATAAGAAAGAGGATAAATAAATAAAGCAGGGAAATTATTTTCCGTTGTAATATGGAAAGAAAATACATGAAAACTTCAAAGAAGTTATAATCCTTAGCCTTAAAAATACGACCAAATCATAATACTGCAGAATTTCTTTGAAATGAAACATAATTTCAATAGGATGCAATAATATGCCACAGTAGGTAAACTTTTTTACAGTTTCTTATACAATAGGATTTTTACTACATTACTCGCCTTCTTTTTCATCAATTTTCTATCTTACTTTCATTCTTTTACTTTATTATTATGTTTCCCTTTCACTTTCTTTATTATGCAAGTCTATATTACTTACCTCCCTCCTTTTACAATTCTTTGTGCGTATACACATATTAGATATACACTCATGCATGTGTAAGATATATATATATATATATATATATATATATATATATATATATATATATATATATATATGTATGTGTGTGTGTGTGTGTGTTTATGTAATTTATATGTATATGTGTGTGTGTATAAATATATATACATACATGTATTTGTGTGTATATAGATAGATAGATAGATAGATAGATAGATAGATAGATATTTATATATATATATATTTTTTTTTTTCTTTTCAAAGTTTCAGCTCAGAGCTGCGGCCATGCTGATGCACCTTTTCTACACTAAGTTACGGGAATGTAAATAAACCAACACCGGTTGCCAATCAGGGGTGGGTGTTAAACACAGAAACACACACACACACACACACACATGCCACGGTCAAAAATTTGGAATGATTTCTACAACCTTGTTAACGCTAACAACTTTTACATTGCGTTTTGGGAATTTTATTCCTTGCAGCAACGCGGATGTCATTTTATAAGTTGTAATATGTAAGAGGTCCTCGACTGAGATCTATCTCTGAGTTTCTTTTGTGCTGCTGTTTGTTCCCCCAAACTGTTTGACAACCGATGTTGGCTTGTTTACATCCCCGTAACTTCGCCATTTAGTGTAGATTTCAGCAAGGTTTTGAGATAGCAAAGCTTGTTAACTAATCAGAGAAAGGTTTCTTGTTTGTAGAGGAGCTTCATGGATACCATGTACTCTATAGGCCTTGATACGCGTAGCTTGACTTGGGTTCAAAGAAAATGATGCTGACGAAGGGTCAAGTGGTGTATCGAAGAGATCATCTAAAATAAGTAAAAACAAAATATATTTTAAGTGTCGCCAAACTTTTTGAGATAACATTAAATTTCTTTATCCATCCATACATACATGACGAAGGATGGAGGCATAAGAAATCAATACGCATTGCTTAAGTTATGTTCTTTTAGTTCTGCAAAGCTCGAGTTATGGGAAATCTTTCACCCTTAGTTTCAGTACGAAAGTAAATTTATACGTCTGTGTATGGTTAAGTGTACGTGTGTGTGTGTGTGTGTGTGTGTGTGTGTGTCTGTGGATATATATATATATATATATATATATATATATACAGAAAGAGAGAGAGATGTGGGTGTGGGTGTATATTCATATACATATAAGCATATATATATATATATATATATATATATATATATATATATATATATATATATATATATATATATATATATATGTATATATACGTGTATATACATGTCTGTGTGAGTGGGGTTGTGGTTAGGGTGTTGTATTCATGACCATATGATTGTTCTTTTAATTTCTGGACGGGGACCAGCCTATGGCCCAGGGAGGACATTTGATCATCTCTTGATATATATATATATGTATGTGTGTGTGTGTGTGTGTGTGTGTGTGTGTTTGTGTGTGCGTGTTAAATATATGAGGGTAGACATTAATATTATTAATTAATATCAATTTAAACTATTAGTCTAGCATACTTTAAAAAGTCCGAAGACTATGAATTATATTACACACATAAGAGGAATGCCCACCAAGGTGGATTGCTAATATGCTAGAAGAAGACGCCAAATCGTCTTACAACGAAGAATATGTCAAAACATTTCAGCAAACGCCAGAATGTAAGCGACCAAGACAAATAAAAAGGTACAAAATATGGCAATAAACTCCAAACCTTGAGATCTCTCTATTAACGATCACTAATGTGATCATCCGTGGCTCATCAGTGAAGTCGTTGCAGGAAACATAATTCACCGAACTAGACACAAAACGTCCTCTCGATAGAGAACGTGTATGAAGTTCTGCCAATTATGCATCAGGGTCTCGCTTACAAATGCTTTGATCTTGACGAGCTGAAACTGGAAAGAACACTGCAGTTTATAAATTTCCGCAGCGAATTCACGGTGGTGCACCAGCATGACCGCAGCCACTTGGCTGAAACACATACAGAAAATAAAGAAAATAATTGTTAGAGAACATGGCTATTTAAAAGTCAAATATATGTTACACAGGCGCAGGAGTGGCTGTGTGTTAAGTAGGTTGCTTACTAACCACATGGTTCCGGGTTCAGTCCCACTGCGTGGTATCTTGGGCAAATCTCTTCTACTATAGCCTCGGGTCCACCAAAGTCTTTTGAGTGGATTTAATAGACGGAACTTGAAAGTAACCCGTCATATATATATATATATATATATATATATATATATATATATATGTGTGTGTGTGTGTGTGTGTGTGTGTGTGTGTCTATGTGTCTGTGTTTGTCCCTCCAGCATCGCCTGACAACTGATGGTGGTTTGTTGACGTCCCCGTAACCGAGAGGTTATCGATAGTATAAGTACTAGGCTTTCTGGGCTCGATTTGCACGTCGAAAGGCGGTGCTCTAACATGGTTGCAGTCAAATGACTGAAACAAGTAAGAAATAAAAGAATAGATAGATAGATAGATAGATAGACAGACAGACACAGAGAGAGAGAGAGATAGACATGCAGGCAGGCAGACAGACACACACATACATATATACATATATAAATATATATATATAAATATATATATATATATATATATGTATATATATATATATATATATATATATATATATATATATATATATATATATATATATATATGCGAGTAAAAATAAATACAAAAAAGGTGGATTTTTTTGTATGATTGTGTATAGAGGAATATATTATTTTGCTTAAAAGAGTTCCAACACTGTCTGTTTTTTATGTTTTATTTATATTCCTGCAGAACTAATGTGGGGTATAGAATATGGAATATACAATATATGATATGATATACAATATACAATATAAAATAAAATAAAATAAAAATGGATGGCACCATGAAAGAAAGTATTGAATGTAGATGAAACATTGAGTGTTCAATATAAAGGATCGAATATATAAATATATAAATATAAATATATATATATAAAGGCGACTCGAGTTTCAGGGCTATTTCCCTTCGTCATGGCCGGTATGACAGACTTTATATATATATATGTATATATATATATATATATATATATATATATATATATATATATATATATATATATATATATATATATATATATACATATATATTCATCTGGCTTTATTGCATATATACATTATAATATATATCATATTAAGAAAATATATTAATAAATGCTAATATCCATTATGCATATTATGTTTGCATATAATACATAAATACTATACGCGCGCCCACACAAACACATATATATATATACGTGAGGGATGAGTATATATGCTTTTAGTATTTATAATTAATGCATATTAAATACTTCTGTAATATAAAAGTCTATAAGTACATAAATACATTCGTGTATGTAATTATATATTTATGCATATATTTGCCAATACATATGTGTATTAATGATTGTTTGTATGTAAGTAATGTTATATGTTAAAATAATTAATTTACCATTAAACCTTATGATTACTCAATATATTTCAGCAAAAATGTATATTTATTACATTTGACACTAATATTTCACGGTACCTAAAAAGTCACGAATCAATCGCTTTCATTTCACAATTTCTCTCTGCTTGAATACATTCTCTGATACTTGAACCTTTGATAATTGTTGCAATGCTAATGAGAATTATATGCAATGTAGATGGACAAGTTAAATGGGTCTACAACAAGGAGGAAATAGCACATACTTAAATTCATTCAATATTAAAATTTTATGTATGCATATATATATATATATATATATATATATATATATATATATATATATATGGGAGAATATACAAATAATAACAACAGACGAGGACAGGTGGTGTAAATAACAAAAGTATATATTAGTATGACGCTCGGGAATACGGAAAGTCTTTGACGTTTCGAGCTACGCTCTTCAACAGAAAGAATACGGAGACAAGGAGAAAAACACGGAGAAAAAAAATTGGGAGAAAAAAAATTGAATAGTGTTCAGTCAACGGTCAATCATAATAATGGTCAATCATTATATATATATATATATATATATATATATATACAGAAAGAGAGAGAGGGGGGGAGAAAGAGAGAGCCACATATTACACACACAAACACACATATATATATATATACATATGCATAATCTACGTGTATATATATATATATATATATATATATATATATATATATATATATATATATATATTTATGCATGCACACATTCGTATAAATACATATGTACGTGCGTGTGTGTGCAATTGTTCGTGTATGGTTTTGTATCTCATGCTGTGATGGTTCTCCACAAGAATTATGCTAAACTTGAATTTGGTATTGCAATACACAACCACTTAACTAATTCAACGAGGATTTTGTCAAGTTGATCCAACATTGGGACTGTCATAAGTAGAAAGTCCCTTGGGAGTCCTCATATGTGTGACTGTTTGTGTTCTTGTGCGTGTTTGTTGTTCCCGTTGTGGCCATTTATGCCCGTTCATAGACTAGTGTTTCATCAAGTGGATTTTAATATGAGAAAGTAATACTTTGATAACACTGGTCAACAAAAAAAAAAAATTTTGAAATGGTGTCGAGACACCAAACATTTTTTTTTTTTAGCTAATTTGAGGGTGCTGAATCTGAAAATGACCTTACTTTTTCTTGGTGAGCTACCGTTTTTGCTGTACAGATATGCCCCATTTTTGAAAAAAAATGCATTTTTGTCATTTGTTTTCTGCGTATGATATCGATCGATAGCAAAATTTCTCCATGTAAAATCATAGAAATCACTCAATTCGTACTTAAACCAACAAATATTGGTCTGCTTATTGAGAAATACTGTTTTTGCAATAACAATCAAATCCTAAGTCTTTAAAAACAACACGATTGAACGAACCAAGACCAACAAGTATTTTCATCAAGTCATTAAATAAACTAACAGCAGAAATAAAACCTTCGCGAACATAAGAACTATGATAAAAAATTTCTCTTTCTTGATTTTCCGTCATGTTCAATGTTATTTAGGTCACTTTTGATACTCCAGCAGTAGTCAGCCATAATTCGCTTATCCCACCGTCCCTTGTAGCGTTCTTCCATTGTTTTGATATCCTGATGGAATTGTTCTCCTTGCTCACATTACCGCAATTATCCGGAAATTTATCTAGATGGCTATGTAAAAAAGAACCTTAATGCTCATTTTAGCGCCTATATCCTGTAGACTTTTCAACAGCTTTTCCACTAAATCCTTGTAGTTTTCGGCCTGGTCATCCATTCTCTTGACATGCCCCAGCCACCTCGGTCTTCTCATACACAAGATAGCTGTCATGCTTTGAAGATTTTCCTGGGCCAGCACTTCAACATTGGTGACCTTGTCCTGCCATGTTAGGCCTAAGATCTTGCAGAGGCATCTGAGATAGAAAATGCCGAGGCACCTTTCCTGTCTGCTGTGCAAGGTCCATGTTTCAGATCCATAGAGGAGTGTGCTGAGAACACATGCTTCATAAATCCTGATCTTTGTTTTGTTTTATCTTTTGTTCTTCCATACTCGTTTTGTCAGCCTTCCAAAAGTTGTTGCTGCCTTCCCTATCCTGACGTTAATCTCATCATCAAGTGAAGCAGTAAGTAGAGGAAATGGTAGACCCTAGATAGCAGAACGTGTCCACTGTCTCAAGCTCCTTGTCATCAACCTTGATATGGCCTTTCACTGTGCCCTCCTGAGTGAGGATAACGGTCTTCTTTACACTGAAGATCAAACCGAAGGCCTTGCATGCTGATGATAGGTGGTCCATCATTATTTGTAGAGTTAATTCACTGTGAGCAACAAGTACCGCATCTTCGGCGAAGAGAAAGTCTCTTGCTCTATTGATCTTGGTCTTGGCCCGAAGTCTAGAAAGATCAAAGAGTGATCCATCAGTTCTCTCCAACAAAGGTAGACATCTCCCGGCGACTCTTGAAATGCATACTGCAGCAATACAGCAAAGTAAATGCTGAAAAGGATTGGTGCTAAGACACAACCTTGTTTTACTCCGCTGTTGATGTTAAAGCTATCTGATATTAAACCGTCAAACTGAATGGTGGCCTTGATGTCATCTTGGAATGAAACAATGAACTGCAGTAGTATTGGTGGGCAGCCACATTTTCCAAGCACAAGCACCAATTACAGTCCTGATCTGCTTACTCTATCAAATGCCTTTGTCAGATCGACAAATGTTATATATAGTGGTAATTGCTGCTCCCGGCATTTTACTTGTAGTTGACGAATGGAGAAGATCATATCCATTGTTGAGCGGTTAGATCTAAAACCGCACTGGCGCTCTGGTAGTACTCTTTCTGCTAGCTTCTGAAGTCGTTTCAGAATGATCCTCGCAAAAGCTTTTCCAGTGATGCTCAGAAGTGAGATGCCTCTGTAGTTATTGCAATCTCCCTTGTCCCCTTTATTTTTGTAGAGTGTAATGATCTTGGGATTTCTTATATTCTGTGGAATTTTTAAATCCAACCAACACGTCTTTAGTAACTTGTATAAATGTGGAAGGAGGGCATCTTTGTTCTCTATCAACACCTCAGCAGGTATATGGTCATTCCCGTGTGCTTTTCATCGATTGCAGTGGAGAATTCTTCTTCCGTTGGTGGTATATCAATTTCTATCACTTCGGGGTGCTGAGGAATGGCCTCATCAAACTGTCTATCAACATCTCACTCTTTTGTGTACAATTTAGAGTAATGTTCCACCCATCCTTCCATTTGATTCTTCTTGTCTGTCATCTGGTCACCTGTTGCAGACTTGAGAGGTGCCCCTTTACTCACTGTTGGTCCGATAGCAACTCTAATCTTCTCATACATTTTCCAGATGTTTCCAATGTCACTCGCCTATTGAATTTATAAGTATGATTTCTTTCAGTACTGGTTGGCACATTTTCTAGTTTCTTTTTGAAGGTTGGATTTTACAGCACGTAGCTGTTTGCTTTGTACTTTCTGTTGGTTTTCTATTGTGCTTTATGAAGATCTTGCAGTTTTTCTCAAATAATGGCATTAGTATTGGAGCATTGGCTTTGATCCAGTCCTCCTTGAAAGTCGATCCGTTCCAAAGGCCCACGACACAGAATCATATATTGCTGATTTCATGTTGTTCCACATGTCGCCAGGGGATGAGCTACGTTTTGGAGCTGTTCTTCAAAATATTCTTGAAATTTGGTTCTCATCACTGGTTCTTGGGCGTTTTTTTTTTTGTTGATCTTAGGTTTCTTTGGTTTTTCGGCTCTTGGGGTTTTCTTTGTGACCATCTTTACCTTTACTATAACCAACAGGTTATTTGTGTTACAGTCTGCACTGTGGAAGGATCTTGTTTGCTTTACAGCGTTGACATCATTCTTTCTGACGATGACGAAGTCAATCTGGAGCCAATAACCTGATCTTGGATGGCACCAAGAAACTTTATGCCGGTCTTTGCCATTGTAGAAGGTGCTTGCAATGCACAGGTTGTTATTTGTGAAAAATTCGAAGAGTCTCTGGCCATTATCATTGATTTTCCCCAGTCCTAACTGTCCAAGGCACTTGGGCCATACTTGGTGATCAGCGCCTAATCTTGCATTGAAATTACTCATGAGAGAAAGTTTGTCTGCCCTTGGGATACTGTTGATCATATCCTGAAGTTCTTCGTAGAACTGATCTTTTTTGTCATTTTCTGCTGTTAGAATAGGAACATAGGCACTAATGAGATGGGCCCTTCCAGTTTTAGTCCCCGCTTCCATGATAGTGATGCGCTCATTTATACCTCGAGGAAAACGGAACTTGTTCAGCAATCTGTTGTATACAGCAAACCCCACACCATGGATTCTCCTCTCATCTTCTCCAAGACCCTTCCAGAAGAATGTGTGATTTCTTTGCCTAATGAAACCAGAGTCAGCAAGTCTTGTCTCTTGCCGGGCAGTGATGTCTACATTCGGCCGTGTGAGCTCCTTGTCAATGATTGCCGTTTTGTCCGGGTCGGTAATGTCCATTCCGGTTGTCATTGTTCTGACATTCCAGGTCCCCAGTTCAATGAGATCAATTTCAATTTTCTTCTCCTTTTGCCAGGTGCTGGGCTTTACGTCAGATTTTCAGTTTTTGTCCTAGCTCCATACATCCTTAGCAGCGGACAAACGTGGTGGATCAGCACCTTACTGACTGGGGACTGCCCAGTTTAAGATGGGCGGTAGCTGATCAGTGCGATTGAATAATCACTCCCATCGTCGAAAATGACCCGTGGCGGAGTCCCGCTTCATCAAATAAGGATGCACTATTACCCGTAATCTGCCACTTGCGTGTTGTTTCCCTTGCCTGTTACTGCAAGGATGAAGTGTCCTCTCCTTATGCTCATTTTTTTTCAGCGTCCTCCAAGAAATTCTAAATCATTGACAAAGCAAGCTAAATGCTCTGAACGTATGGAGAACGTGCCTTACCCAATTTGCCCGATCACCCCCTCTAGACTTCACCGATTTAGTCCAAAGGAGAGACAAGGTCAATACATTTGGAACCAGCAAAGTTGAATGGGATGCAAGAAGATAGTTTGGATCATTCCTCCCCATCAACTGCTTTAGGGGCCCTCTCAACGGATTTTCTGTTTGGGTTTACTCCCTTAGACTTACATACTCCTGTATGTGTCTACAAGGTAGCGGAAACAGCTGCAGGTTGTACCATCTACTGTCATTTTGGTAGCAGCACTAGTCTGACCTGACACACACACATGACGCGCACCCCCCTACACACACAAGGATATATATAAAAAAATAAAGTGTAAAATGGTATATATAAATAAAACATATGCCATTGAGAAATAGAAGATAATATATATATATATATATATATATATATATATATATATATATATATATATATATATATATATATGTATATAAGTAAAAATATATAAGTAGAAATATCATTTTAAAATATGACATATATATATATATATATATATATATATATATATATATATATATATTACACACAATTTTTTTACAAACATTTTGTTGGATGGCCGTTGACTGTTCATGGAGTTCCTCCGCCCTTTGACGGGTCTTATTGTTTATTCTCACCAAGCAAGCCTGGTGGGGTTGCCAGTTTAGTCGCCAACGACCGGGCTATGCATCACGTTGTACTGGTTACATATTCCCAGTCGCATTCTTGAGCGATCTGACATTATGTATATATATATATATATATATATGTATATGTGTGTGTGTGTGTGTGTGTGTGTGTGTTTATGTATGAATGTGTATTTTTTCTACATTTCTATGTATATATACATATGCATATATGACATTACATAGATGTTCAGATACATAAGAGTATGCCTTTTTTTAACATGATACTAATATTAATATCTATTTTATAGTTAAGGCGGTGAGATGGGAGAATTGATAAAATAAGTACCCCTCGACTCTACTTTCTGACCTTGTAACCAAATTTGAAAACAATATTAATTTTAAAGCTATATTCATTTTGATTATGCAATATTTACTATAATATGTTTGATATGTGCAATAAAATCAATATTTAATAAGAAATGTAATATTTATATAAAGAATAAATTCATATCAATTACAGAATATTATTTAATAATTAACAATAACCATATTTGTAATGAAATTATTCATATTAATAATTGCATTAATATCATTAGTAATTTGTAACATCGGCTATAACACATATCCTTTTATTGTGAGTAACAATTATAGTGTTATCTGCCTGGTAAATGTCTGTAAATTCATAACTCATCATGCTTATTGTTTTATTGTTTATGTAGCACCTAAATTTACACAGCATGACTATCTCTTGGAAAAGCTATGACTGACTCCTAGATAACGTGACATATTATACTTTATAGATACTTTATAATTGAATATATATTTATTATATAAACTCTTCCATTGTATGCTGCATAGGAATACCGCTCAGATTTTTATAATCCGCAAAATTTCATCATTTTCTTTCGATTAATTTTATTGTTTATATATCCTTAATCCGATCTCATAAAATTATTACCGTGTATATGATATTTAGCTGGTATCTGTGCGTGTATTTAAACGTACATATTGTTTATTTCGTATATACTGCTTACTTAAAGTTATGAGTCATGTCTCTTGCCAATTATTTTTTTAGAGTAGACGCGTTCTGGCTTTTCTTGGCGCGTAAATGAAAACCTTAAACTACTTCAATGGTCGGCTGCGTTGCTTTCAAGATAACAGTATAGTTTATTACTACTCATTAATTGGCCATCAACATTTCTCTTAGCTTATTTCGAATGATGACTTGCCTCGTTTATATATATGTACTGTGTCGATGAAAGAATTATAAAGTAACTATAATATTCTTTGACCTGATGAGAAAGCCTTTTCACCTGTATTAATTCATAAATTATACGGCTGAATTATTTAATTAATACACATTGACATGTACCGTATTTTCCGGCGTCGAAGACGCTTCGTCCTCGAGGACGCACCCTGATTTTAGCAACCAAAAATTTGAAAAGAATAATAAACATAAAAATAAGGTCCCGGCACTTCGGGTCTTGTTACCTTTACAGATGCAATGAAAAAACATCACTGTAACCTCCAGCACGCCACTTAAAATGTTCCTGGTAATTCTTTGCACCATTCATTACGTTGACTAACCGTAACTGTCTCCCGTTGTAACCCTACACTCGTGTCTGTAAAACTAACAAAAGGCAGCACTCATCTACCTTATCCATTTGCTTTGTGGGACCGTCAGACATGATATGATAAGTTTACTCTCAAAGAGAAATACGGAATAAAATTCTATTGCACAGTTACACTTTGTAAAAATATCATGAGCATGACATCCCGAATAGAAGAAAATAAAAATGAAATAAAAATTACAGTAAAATCTGCACAAAAAAAAAATACTTCAATCATTTATAGAAGTACCATACAAATATGACATCCTAAATACAACAAAACAAAAACAGAACAGCGATTAAAATCTGCACAGTGGAAATATTATCAATAAAAAAACATTTTAATCTTCAAATTCGGAGAATATTTCATGTTATTACCATTTGTAAAATTTTCGCACGAACATAACAAAACAATCGTTACAATTAAATTACAATACAAAAAGAGGATCTTTTTTAAAACGGGGGCCACATTTTTCATTAATGTTTTACGTAGTGTTTTTGGTACGGAAAGACTTTCAAACTTCGTATACTTATCTATTTTGTGTTATAGAACAGAAAAATATTTTTGTATTCGAATTTATTTCATGTAAAAAATTGTCTTATTTCGATACTTTCAACCAATCACTGACGTCCATTCAGTCGATATACATTAAGTGCCGACTACATAAACAAACGATTCTTCGTTTTATTTGCTTTTTTCATTTTAAATATGCTTTAACCCTAACCCTAACCCTAACCCTAACCCTACGGTTAGGGTTAGGGTTAGAGTTAGGGTTAGGGTTAGGATTAATTGTTTCAGAATCGTTTGTTTATGTAGTCGGCACTTAATGTATATCGGCTGAATGGACGTCAGTGATTGGTTGAAATTACAGAAATACGACAACTTTAACATGGAATAATTTATGGATTTCTTTTTTTTTAAAGAAGACTAAGAGAAAAAGTTGTTTTATATGACACATTCTACCAGTGTTCCAAGTTTCAAAGTGTTTCGTTAATGAAAAATGTGGCCCCCGTTTTAAAAATGATCCGAAAAATATTTAAAAGTGTGCAAATATTAAACATACAACCATAAGGAATATATCTTCAAATCCTGAAAGCTGACTGCAGTCATCGATAACCCCAAAACCAGAAAAATCATCAGGATCATGAACTCTGTCCGCAGTATCACTATCTTCAAACGGAGTGTCATCCTCTGTGCCATCTAATGCATATACCAAATTTTAAGAGCAATTTTACTACTACCTCCATTTTCACAGCGTTCCATGATTTCAGGACCCACTCGCACAATTGAGCAAGGTGAAGGTGATTAACAAACAGCACAAGGATGTAAGGGATATTCTGTAACCAAGATTGAATACTTCCAGCGGCGGCTGTATCACTATAAGCCCTTAATATTTTATACGGTAAGTATAAGAACTTGACTCACAAACTGAGAAGATTCAGCGATGACTTAGAAAATAAGCTAACTTAAATTTTTGTAAGGGAAAGAAAGAGGGGAAAAAATAATGCATCTTAACATCTTAAAAAAATGTTGAGAGGTCCATTCAAACAAGATTGGCACTTTCAATTAAATAAATACAAAAGGAAATTATAAATTTAGAAAGTAGGAAACCTTTAACTATATATATAACATTATGAAAGCTTTCAAGTTTTCCTTTCTGTCATTTTGAAGATTATTCATATTGGCAGCTTGTTTTTATAATGTCCCTGCAAAAGTGCAACTGCTTATAGAAATTACTAAGAATATTATGTAATTTAAATACAGCAACAAATTGTAAATAGAAATTTCTGCTAAGAAATTCCCTATCTGATGTCAAATGAAGTGTGGCCCTACGTGACTTAAAAGAAAAGATAATACCAATTATTCTTGATAATATAAAATGTTCAACAGGACTGCTTTACAGTTAAAAGTTCTGGAGTCAACACTTTGTTTTGCATTGCAGAATTAGCAACTAAATATTAGCAAATATATTTTGGTCAAAAGGTAAAATCTGAACAAAATTAATCTTGTATTAACATATAAGAATAACGATGAAATAACTTGCTATTTTTCAAGAACCAACTATTAAATGTTAGTAAGTATGTATTAAGTTACTAATACCGTATTAATATAAATAGTAAGTAGCTAAGATTTAAATATTTTCAATGATCTGTTGATACAGTGTCAGCAGCGAAGCTATTAGTCAAGCAGTTAAGAATATATTAAGTATACTAACATACCTTACATTTGAATTGAGAGAAAGTAAACTCCATTTTGTGAAGTTATTAGTTCATACTTTGCAATGAGATGAAATAACTGAGTGGCTTACATAATTAATAACTAAGATTTATACTCACTTAGGAAGCATACAACTGAGAAATGTTGTGACTGATGATATTCACTACCGTTTTTATTAATCTCCATTAACATTTCACTCAGTAAAATATTTTATGTGACTTGCTGCCATCACTCATGAGATCGAAACACAGACTTTCATAATATCCTAATATTAAAATGTAAAGTACCACAAAGTAGAATATTTTATGAATGTCTCTTCAAAGCAACAAACATTCCGAGAATTTGAAGACGTAGAAGTATTTCAGTAGTGATGTCTTTCTTTCTAAATCTTTTTTTTTTTTTTTGTTTTACATTAAATCATTAAATATCTCAAAGTCTTATTGTATAACTATCAGATACATACTTCCGAATTTAGTTAATATCCTTAACAGACGTAACTTATTAAATATACTTGCTGGACATTTCTAAATCTTTGTAACTTTTACATTAAAGGAGTATGAATTCTAATGAAGCAATTTCCACTTTCAAAGAATTTGCTTTCTTTGAAGTATATTTATGGATTTTAACTGCAGATAATCTCTGATCATATTATACAACACACCATATTATATAACACCGTATTTATTAATATGATTCTAAATATTCTCGAGTTCTAAATCTACTTTTACATCTTATGTGTGTGTATGTGTAGGCGCCCTCCACATTCCAGCTACTTCATGTTACGGAATTTTGCGCTTACGGAAATTGTAAAATACGTCCACTCATTTGGGAATACGGTCAGGAATTTAACTCCCTCGGAAACAAGGTTAAATTTTAAAAACTTAAAAACTACACTTTTTTCCTAGCTGTAAAGGCTGCCTTTCAGTGTTTTAGCTTATACTATAGTAGTTAATTTGAAAACCAATTGTCACGAAACGTTTATATATATATATATATATATATATATATATATATATATATATATATATATATATATATATATATACATGCATATATGAGGAAGGGTGTACGAATTGTTGTATCCATCACTACAAAGTGTGAGGCAAAATTTTCAGTGTGAATATCTGTGCATCCATTTATGTACATTTACTTGGGCCATAAGGGGTATCTATTTATCCACACACACACAACGCAATACACACACACACACACACACACACACACAAATATATATATATATATATATATATGGGGCTGGTATATGTGTGTGTGTGTGTGTAAGCATGTCTGTATATCAATTTGTGCTGCCAACACTATATCTACCATCAAGACCAAAACCAATACAACCACGGCCATTACCAAAGTACCAACTCAACAATGCAAGAATCGGGTAAAAATTATAAGCAACCCATTTAAAAAACCAATCACATGAGATATGGTGATGTAATGTATCGGAAGTTGACTGAAATGTCTTCGATCTTAGTTCAATGACAATTGACCTAAACAGCAATGAGAATTAAGTTGAAGATAAACAGTAAAAAAAAAAACATTACAATTGGTAAGAAAAATATGACAAGCAGCATTCCGAACGATACCCACATTAGCACCAAAAACAAACTCAATGCAATCAATACCACCGCTATTACCAGCCCACCAACATTTAAGTGACCAAAAGGCAACAACAATAACAGTATCAGCACGATAGCATTGTCTGCATCTACATATTTTGTATGTCAACTGTGCGCGTGAGTGTATTCGTGTGTGTGTAGGTGCAGAGTTTTTATGGCTCAAGTATCCTGGGTACAAGGAATAGAGGGGCCACGACCCTGGTAGCCCTTCAACTAACTTTAATGATACAATAATTCTTTCCGTTCACTCCTTCACCTTTCCAAGTTCTCATGGCTGTTTTTATATCCATTAGGACATAAAACACTTTTGGGCACACAAAAAATTCTTTCACGGATAATTTTTTAACTAAGTATTCGTCGTAGTTACTGTTGACCGTTGCAGCTATTGGCTTTATTTACAACTCCAGATAACTGAAATCAAGTCATGAATGGTAACTCAAGAACCGTGAAATGATTACACAGGATATTAAGCCTTGATGTCTGAAAAGGGCTTGATACAGAAAAAAAAGTAATTCCCATGACCAAACACGAATGTTTGTAACGTGTACAATAAGAACAAGACGTGACAATATAGAGATATTAAGTCGATGCCCAAGTAGTTACTTCGTTACCTTTTCTGCAAGTTGAAATCATCCAGTTTTGGAAGTTATTAGACTCTAATCTGTTGTGTATATGAAAAAAAAAATAATAATAATAATTTCTACAATAGGGATACGACTTGAAATTTGGAGGAGAGGATAGTCGATTGCATCGACCCCAGTTCACGACTGGTACTCAGTTTTTTCGACCCCTTAATAAAAATAATAATAATAATAATAATAATAATGATAATAATAATAATAATAATAATAATAATAATAATAATAATAATAATAATAATAATAATGTTTGTAACGAAGTAGCACTACCATGCAGTGGGACGGAACTCATAATCATGTGGCTAGGAAGCAAGCTTCTTAGCGAAATTCTGCCTATCCGTCCAGGATCTCTGTATCTCACTCAACATATGCTCTGCATAGACATATTATGCCTTTTCGGAAAGAGGATGATCCCAGAATTGAAAATGTGCCCTTCATTTGGTTCATGAACATCTAGCATTTAGATCTTATCTAAAAACATTTGGGTTGCTATTTTTAGCAGGTAAAGCGAACGTGAGAGGTTTCCATACAATAATATTACTGAGAAAAGTGAACGGTTTACAAGAGTAATCTCCCTTAGCTTAAAGCTTTACTAAGGACACACTTCAGTCACACTGGGGCAATGCCTTGAAGGATTTTAATCGAAGCAATCTGGTACTTTGTTATTGATCTCTTTTACCGAGCCGGTAAGTTACGTGAACATAAATACACCAGTACCAGTTATCAAGCGGTGGTGGGGGACAAATATACACACAGAGCCACAATCTATCTATCTATCTATCTATCCAGCTATCTATCAATCTGTCTCTCTCTTTCTCTCTCTCTCTCTCTCTCTCTCTCTCTCTCTCTCTCTCTCTCTCTCTCTCTCTCTCTCTCTCTCTCTCTCTCTGTTGTTTCGCTGAAATTTTTACTGAGAACATATTCTTCGTGGTTAGATGATTCGGCATCTATTTCTGGCATATAGGAGTCCACTTTTGCTGGTCATTCCTCTTATTTTTGTATGTTATATATATATATATATAATCATAAATATATAGGGATTAGCAGAAAACCTGCTTCTCCAACATACTGAGAAATTCAGAAACAGCAGCCAAAGAACCACTGATTCTAAAAACTACAAATTTTTCTCTAATTGATAGCGATATTCGTGGTACACACAGAACTAAAGACAGAAGAGAAGAGTAAAAAAAACAAACTTGCCTTTAATTAATTTGGTACGAATCGTTTCACGATTATTGGTAAGAAATTACCTCATTTCGATCTTCAGCCAAATATTTTAATAAATTTGCCAATGTCTAAATAACTCGCGTAAATTTTGACCATGCGACATCAAGACCACGTGAGGCAGACATTAAGAAATTTATCGGCCAGTGATTACTAATTGACGATTCCCTGCCCTGTATATCTATCTATCTATCTATCTATCTATCTATATATATATATATATATATATATATATATATATATATATATATATATATATATATATATATATATAGAGAGAGAGAGAGAGAGAGAGAGAGAGAGAGAGATAAGAGACAGAAATATCACACCATCATTCTATTACCCAGATTATCCTATCAGATGTTCTTTTATATTGCACACTTCTGTTCCATTTAGAGCCTAATTTTTTAACTTATCGTTTTAGTTTGATGTCTTCCAAGAGATCTCTTCTGGTCTTTTGGATACTACTTGACAAGTCTACAGGATCTCGTGTTTTCTGTGAGCTTTATATATACGACAATTATTTTCTTGAATCTTTAGCTGAAATTAACTTAAGATTTTGAAATCAGTATTTTGTACTCTCATCAAACACTGAGATCAGAACAGTTCATTCTAGCAATTTGACTTCCTTTGAAACAAAGTTACTTAATTTCCTCTATAATTCTATTTTCCAAAAAGAAAACAAAAGCAATTTAAATGTTACTTTGTACTTGTAAACAATGACAATAGGATGCATTAAAATTATAATTGATTCTAAGGTAGATCTGTTGACCGTACTAGATAAATTATACTAAAATGACTGTCATAGGTAGTTACTCTTTCCCATTTATTTCCATTAGAATATCTTAGAAAATAGCTAAACCACACATTAAATTATATTTTGTGTTTTCGATTTGCATTTTGCCACTGCTTTTATGAAGACAGCGGGAATTCCATTTTAAATATGATTTTTAACTTTATAGTTGCAAATTCACTGCAGACTCAATGTAAAAACACACTGGGATAACAAAAGACAAACACTTTCCATTTCGTTTTATTTATTTTGCTGAGAAATAAACGGAGAAAAGGGAATTACGAGTTATTTCTTAAAGCGTATCACTTGTTCGAAAACAGTCTTCAGAATATCAAAAATTCCAAACATATTTATTTTATTTTTAATACTTGATTCCTGCAATTGTCTGTAAAATATATGCTGACTTATCTAATACATTTTATAGCTGACATTGAATAAGAATGTATCTCATAAAGTCTTAGGTAATCAAGGTTCTGCCAAAAGATTATTGTTTTAAAATTAATTATCCTTCTTTATGCCGCATTTAATATCATATATTGTTTACACAACACATGCACACACACAAACATGTATATATATATATATATATATATATATATATATATATATATATATATATATATATATATATATATAAATATATATATATATAGAGAGTGAGAGAGAGAGAGAGAGAGAGAATCAGCACGGGATTTTGTCAGTGAACAGATCCCGGTCTCAAAGCGACGAAAATATTTTGGCAAATTAAATTTAAATGTTGGAGTGAATCTAATGGCTTCTGTGTGTTTCTTAAATGGCTTATAAACATGCCGCAATTCAATTCGTTCCAGCACACGATCTCAGATCAGATCACTTGCTATGCAAGTACATCTCCGTAAGTATATATATATATATATATATATATATATATATATATATATATATATATATATATATATATATATATATATATATATATATATATATATAAGAAACAAATTTAAAGTAATGGTCATTACTTATAATTCATTTACTAGACCAAATTTGGTTTACTGCTGTTTCCAGTAGTCATTATATGTACGTTACTGATAGGTTTACTCAATTGGTCTATTGATTCCTTGAGGTAAATTGAACGACATAAGAAAATTAATGTTACATTCATCAGAGATAATTATTTCCATCATTGGTTCTGACGACATTTGAACTGGTGACATCTGAACTCTGACAACATTTGAACTGGTGATGCCATTGCTTGATTGTCATATCATCGTCACCATAAACTTTTTTCAATCTCATCGAAAGTCTCTTTTGATGTACGGCCTTTCAAGTATAAGAACCTGGTCACTGATCTGCATTCAACAGCTTATATTATAACTTCTTAGTCCACTTCAGCAGCCGTAAAATGGAAACGAATACAATTTACAATGTGACATGTAGACAGGTATGATTATACCTGTTCAAGTTTTCTGCAATAACCGGAAGTGCGTCAGAGGAAATCTTTAATGAACACCCCTCGTGCATACATACACATATATATGTGTGCGCGCGAGTTTGTGTGTTACATATATATATATATATATATATATATATATATATTCCTACTGTATTTGTGTAACATTGTTCGTTTTTTTTTCGTCATTGTTTTTGTATACATTCGCTGCTTTCTTCCAAGGAATCTAATGCGCTTAGCTTAGTTTTTTCTTTGGGGCTAACCAGCCGAAATTGCAAAGATAATCTGGATCTCGACTGAAGAGAGAAAACTCCGAATGATATGTCCGTGTTTACTTTGTATCGTCTATCAGTATGTTTTTCCCTCTCTTGTATCACCTACTCTCCGGCTGTTTTGCGTTCTTGTCCCATTCTGAATTATATATATATATATATATATATATATATATATATATATATATAATTTTATAGTAATGCCTCACGCTTAGAGGGACTAAATAAGTCAAAAACTACCAAAAAATAAGCAACATATTTACCGAAAGCGAGGAAAAGCAACTTTCAAAATTAATCTCCTAAAAACATTTTAACTTAACGGCAATACAGCAAAACTGTGAAGTAAGCTGCATCTGGGGTTTTTTCACGCTGACTACTTGATAAATTCTTATAAAGATTTTATCATATATTATATTATAAATAATTAGAATATATTCAGTGCTGAATATTATTCTGTATAAGCACATGTTACTGAGATGCAACCGGTTAAATTCTAACCTGTCTGTATTTGTCAAGGGAAGTTATCTTTCCCATCTTGATCTACGATACGTACGTACTCGAGTTTCAGGGTTATTTCCCTTCTTCAGCGTACGACAATCGCCGACCTTCGATGCAAAAGATATTCCTTGGCAAATATATATAACTTTTTCCAGTGAAATTATTCACTGATATAGAAAAAGTGAAAACAAGCAATGTTAAATCTCTGAACGAGGTATTAACAGTAACTGCACGATAAAGTGAAGTATATTTGCCACTTAAATGTGGCTGACCCCGAAGGGTGGATGTTACTGTTACTTTTAGCCCCAGGAGGACATCTCTTCCAGCTGGCTATCGACACACATCTGTGTCCTGTCTGTATTTGCCAAGGGAAGTTATCTTTCCCATCTTGATCTACGATACGTACGTACTCGAGTTTCAGGGTTATTTTCCTTCTTCAGCGTACGTGGCAAATATACTTCACTTTATCGTGCAGTTACTGTTAATACCTCGTTCAGAGATTTAACATATATATATATATATATATATATATATATATATATATATATATATATATATGATCTTTTGTCGTTTACTTGTTTGAGTCATTCGACTATCACCATGCTGGGACAAAGCTTTGAAGAATAGTTTAGCAGATCTAATCAACCCAAGTACATATTTTATTTTAAAGCCTGCTACGTATTCTATTTGTCTATTTTGTCAAAGTACTAAGCTACCGAGTCACAAACACATACACTCACACACACTACCACATACACTCAGACACATAAACGCATATATATATATATATATATATATATATATATATATATAGAGAGAGAGAGAGAGAGAGAGAGAGAGAGAGGGGAGAGATTTATATATATATAAGTAAATGTATACATATACGAAGGGGTTCTTTCAGTTTCCAACTTTCAGATCTACTCACAAAGCTTTGATCATTCCGAGGCTATATTAGAAGACACTTGCCAGGGTGACATGCAGGTTGGGAAGCAAACATCATACTATACAGCGATATCTGCACCTATATATATATATATATATATATATATATATATATATATATATATATATATATATATATATATATAAATTTATACCAAAACAGCCATACCAACAATCCAACATATCTCCATCTTCAGCGGCCCCACAGATATCATTATAGTTTCGACATAAGCTATAGGTGCATGGCTCAGTGATTGGAACGTCGGTCTCACAATGCTGAGATAGTGAGTTAGATTCCTGGACAGAACTGTGTGTTGTATTATTGAGCAAGTAACTTAATCTAACGTTGCTCCAGTTCACTCAGCTGTAGAAATGATTTGCGACGTCACTGATGCCAAGCTGTAGCAGCCTTTTCCTTTCCTATGGACAACATCAATGGCATGGAAATTGGAGGCTTGTATTCATGGGTGACTGCTTGTCTTCTATCAACAACATTGCTCGGACTTGTGCCTCGGATAGCAACGTTCAAATCACAAGCACAATCCCATAGTCAGTCTTGACTGAAGTGGGCTTTTATCTCCCCCTTTTTTTTTGTTTTTTACACAGTTTGAGTAGGAACATTGTATTGAAATACAGAGCAATGTATCGACTGTGAAGATATTATTTACACATTCAGCACGAACATATTACCATGAGCAGAACAATCACGGACTGACCAAAGCCTCGTGAGTGGCTCTAACAGGCAGAAATTGAAAGGAGCCCGTCCTATATGTATACATATATGTGTGTGCATGTGTGCCTGTGTGCATGTGTGTGTGTGGATGTTTTGTGTGTGTGTGCGAGCGAGCGCGTGTGTGTGCGAGCGCGCGCGTATGTGTATGTGTATACCTGTGCAGCACGTTAAATAGACCAATAAAATAAATACCAGGCTTTAAAAATTAAGCACTGGAGTTGATTCATTCTACTAAAAAAATCTCTTTAGCTCTATGGCTGGCCTTTAGCATGACAAACTAATATTTGGACGTTATGCCAATCTCTGTCAGTCTCTATCCAGAAAATGTATGATCTACTCCGAACACTTAAGGAAACTGAGGCCATGAAAAATATATTGCCCTACTAGGATCTTTAATGAATCACTTCTCCTACATAGGAACTTAAAGCTAATATGATATCCTCTCCATTTGTTCAGCTTCTAAATTAAATAGGTATGTGCAACAACAAGAGTTCAATAAAACAACACAATAGCACTCTTTGTTAAACTTAAAGGCACAATATTGAATGATATATGCAGATGTCTAATTCTAGAATTAATAACCATGAAAGTGAAATCCATCAAAGCATTAGCCATATCAAAGAGATTATAGGTATTGGTGTTGCTGTTGTTGAAGGGTGTTTTATGTAGAGTAAGCTAATGAATAACTAATGTTACGTTGTGCAAACTTGTGAATCTCTTTAAGGAGGCATGTGATTATTCTATCATAATCAATTATATGGAACATTTCGGAATGTTTATCTTAATTTAATCTACATACTCTCAAATGGCTGATAAAAACTGTTGTTAGCATTCTTAATGGCATATTAGAACAGTATGTGTGTATGTGTGTGCAGGTGTATTTAACAATATTCATAAATGATATGTACAAACAGGCTTACATACGTACACACATTAACAATCGCACACACACACACACACACACACACACACACACACACACACACACACACACACACACAAGCAAACAACACATACACACAAAAAATACCGATACGTATGTATATATATATATATATATATATAGTAAAGCTATTAGGCTTGCAACTGTACAATTTCAGCAGGCGTAGTACGTGTAATATTCTCAAATCAAAACATAATATAAATGTCAATGTATATGCTTCAGTACGTGTACTTTTCATTATTGAATAAACAAGGTTTAATGCATGTTTGTGTATTTACAAAAAATACATAATAAATTTCGCAATGAATTTAAATTATGACATTATTTGTTTTCAAGTAATATCATGATATAATCTTAAAGACCTTATAATTTGCAATTCCTGTCAAACACATTGTGGTCACTTGAAGTTTGCATCAAATTATAATACAAGCACTTATGCATGATGACGAAAACAAGCCTATATTAATCTGTCTGGAATTGGTGCTTACAATGTCTGATATAAATATAATGAAAATTGTAGTTAATATTTGTGTGTGTGTGTGTGTGTGTGTGTGTGTGTGTGTGTGTGTGTGTGTGTGTGTGTGTTAATGTTTGTAAGTACGTGTTTGCATGTATATCTGTTGTGTGTGTATATTTGCAATGAAAAAGAAAGGGAGAGGTGAATGAATGAATGAATGGATGGATGGATGGATGAATAGATGGACAGATACATGGACAGATGGATAAATAGATAGATAGATAGATAGATAGATAGATAGATAGATAGATAGATAGATAGATAGATAGGTAGATAGATAGATAGATAGATTGATTGATTGATTGATTGGTTGATGAAAATATATAGATAGATTGATTGATTGATTGATTGATTGATTGGTTGATGAAAATATATAGATAGATTGATTGATTGGTTGATTGATATATAGACAGTATAGATAGAGAATAGCTAGCTAGCTAGCTAGCTAGCTAGCTAGATAGATAGATAGATAGATAGATAGATAGATAGATAGATAGATAGATAGATAGATAGATAGATAGATAGATAGATAAGATAGATAGATAGATAGATGCATACATACATACACACACATACATACATACATACATACATACATACATACATACATACATACATACATACATACATACATGTATTCATACATACATGAAAAGTTACACGAAGACTTATACACTCATACATGTTTAAGAAAATGACTAAGATTCTATTAATTCTGTTTTGAAACTTAAATTGTATTTTACAGTCTTCATCTATTTCATTATGTTGAAATGTTTTCTTTTCCTTGGAAGATAAAAAGCTTCCAATGATTGCTTTTCAATTACAGGCTTTACTGAGATCTATTTTCAGTTTCAGCATCACATCTTTCCACATCTGACAATAAAAATCCGATCATAAGTATTTTTATTCATTTATTTATATATTTCAATTTCATTTGCATCAGAGATTTCTATGTTGCAAGTCAAAACATCTTGCAAGTTAAATGAAATTACCCACCTTAAGAAGTTATATTTCTTGAACAAATAACATCACTAATATCCGAGTTTGTGAATGAAATATGGAATATAATGTTAAGTATTTCATATTACCTATATATCCTTAAGAAACATTTTATCAGTTATTTTAGGTATTCAATGAGACACAGGTTCTATTGTACTTCAAAACCAGAGCTTTGTTTCATGCAATGTAACACACACACAAACACACACACACACACACACACACATACACACACACACACGCACACACACATATATATACATATATATATATATAATATACGATATATATATAATATATATATATATATATATATATATATATATATGTATATATATATATATATATATATATTAGAAGATTTGGAGGTGATGTACAGGTATTATATATTAGAAAAAGTAAGGTACTCAGAGATCTGGATGGTTGTACATTTACAGATTTTTTATTAATATGTCATGTTTTATAAATCATATATAATAGCGCTTGCATCTATTCTAGTCGAATCTTCAGATTCTACTTGAATAGATACAAGCGCTATTATATATGATTTATAAAACATGACATATTAATAAAAAATCTGTAAATGTACAACCATCCAGATCTCTGAGTACCTTATCTTTTCTAATATATATATATATATATATATATATATACAGACAGGCTGACAGACACGTAGACAGACAAGCAGCGAGACAGATAGATAGATAGCTACACCTCTATATACATATATATATCTTTTACCCTTTAGTTGCTTTTGTACCTTGAAGGGTTTTAATTGAAGAAATCGGCATTAGTTCTTATAGTTGAATGTCTAATACTTATCATATCAGGCTGTTTTGCTGAACCAAAAATTACAGGGATGCAAACAAACCAATAGTGTCGATGGGGAGTACAAACACAACTACATGCACAGATACACGTATTTATTTGTCATCTATTTAAGAGGATTGCACACGCCTAATTTCCTGTCTTGTGTATCTATCCATGAATAAAATAGGCATGCAAAGTCTGTTGCAAAGCACACATGGTTTACTTTGTCCACCACCAGTAAGAGCAATTTATTGTGCTTGAATTGGGATTTTGCAAATTTTCGACTGTTATTTCCTGTGGTTTGTAGTCATACCATATCTTCCCTCCTTTTTCTCAAAGTTTCCAACGAAGAGCTCATCATGTCACTACAACTTACACTGGTTTCGGGGAAATCTACAACATTCATATGGGCAATAGTTCCATCAAATTCATTATACACTTGGCATAGTGGAGACACATGTTCATTTCTAAAACTGACCCTCTAATCTTGGGCTTTCACTGTAAGTATAGTATCCTCAGTTTCCTTTTTAAGTTCTCCTTTCTTTAACCACTCCTACATGTATCGTCCAGCAACTTCACTTGTGGCCACATGTTTGTGTAGCCCTTTGTTCAGTAGAGCTTCTTCATGCCTTTCTTGTACTTCTTGTTTTGCTTTTCCTTTCCCCTGCTTCCAATATGGCCACTTCTCTTACTACTACTATTAAGGTTTCCTCACTTTGGGTAGATTTCTCAGCAACTTCCCCTATTTGATATACATGCAGTCTTCCACAATTATCAATCCTTTTCTTTCATTTGCTCACTTCTATTATTATTATTATTATTATTGTTCAGTAGTTTTATTTTTATAACGTGCTTTCACTTCACTACCGAGCGCAGCTCTGTGCGCCTTGGGTATGTGCTGTGGTTTGCTGTGGTGCTCTTATGTTTACTGTATTGAAAGTGTTTTGCGTAGAATGTGTGCAGTACCCAGTAGTGCAATTTTCTGTATGTTATATATATTTGTAAGTCCTGCTATTTTTGTTATGTATTTGTCTGAATATTTTTTTATTATACCTAAGGCACCTACTATGATAGGAATTGTTTCTGTTTTTAGATTCCACATTCGAGTTATCTCTATTTCCAGGTCTTTGCATTTTGAAAGTTTTTCCATTTCTTTTAGAGAAACGTTGTCATTTGCTGGTATTGATAATCAATTATTATTATTATTATTATTATTATTATTATTATTATTATTATTATTATGGTTTGGCTCAGGTTCGGTCTTATTCCTGGTAGGGATTATGTGGATAGTGAGTTCCTACTTGTAACCTTAGGTATCTAAAAGTTTTCAGCAGTCTTTCAAGTGCTTAGAAACCTCCTGATAATCCTTGCCGTTCCTAAGAGACAAACTTTCTGTAGGAGCTCTACCGAGCATTCTATTTCAATTTCCTTCAGTCATTTGTCTATATCTTGGCTTACTGTTTCCAGTTCACCAATTATTATTGGCATGGCCTTAACTCTTCAGATGCTCCAAATTCTTCCTGATTAAAATTTTAAGGAATTGCATTGTTTCTTGATTTTTTCTTTCTTTCTTTATGATCCTGGAACCAAACGGGCATGATGGGTCAATAAATAAGCAGCTTCGCTTTCCCTTATTTATAATCGTTACGTCTGGTCTATTATTTTCTAACTTCTTATCTGTTTGAATAGGAAACTTCCACAAAGTCATCATCATCATCATCATCATCATCATCATCATCATCATCATCATTACACTAGTGCATGCTAATTCAATTAGCAGGTATGTTATCTTGATGTTTGGTGACAACAGATTTCTTCAAAATCTCAAAAATCTTCCTTATGATCCTTTCAGGACATAGGTGGGTACTTTCAGGCAGGATGACAATGCGAGTTTCAATTCCAATCTCTTTTAGTCTTTTAGATGGCATTTTAGGTGTTGTACCAGTCCACCAATTGCTACAAGAATAATTGTTGTCTTGGTCTTCCACACTCTCTTCAGTTCTGAATGCCGATAAGTATTTTTACCGGTTTGCTAAAAATTCAGCTAGCTCACCGCCATATTTACAGCGATATAACTGAAAAACAAACAAAAAAAACTTAGGAAACAATAAAATTAAAGACAGAAATACTTGCGTTAACACTCAGGAAGACAGAATTCGATGCCTGATGTATTAGGCCTTGTTTATAGATAATTTTTGGTCAATGACTAAAAATGCCATCAGCTTTTTTACTCTATCCTTCATGGTTATCAAGATATATCAGTTACCTAATTGCTATGCATGCAACCGATCAAGCCCAAAGATTAATAGCAACAATTCATTATTGTTGCTTTTTGGATGGAAAAAATGGGAGTCATACAAGAATATGTTTATTTATGTATCAGATAATAGTGAAACATGCATAGAAATTTATGATCGATACGATTTTCATTTACTCAAACACATCACAAAAGCGGTGATTTCGAAACTTCATGCGATGAACTGCCTCAGGACAATCACATCGAATGGTAGAGAAGCAATCCACCATCATATGGGTATCCCAGTGTACCCGCTATCTTTCTTCCATAGTACTTAAGCTGAAATCGTTCATCCTGTTTATCACTTGGGCGACCAAGTTTATTTGCGAAACGATTCAAGTGGCTGTGGGTATAATGCATTTCATTTTGATGTTCATTGTTCATAAAGCAGACAAGTCGACGGAAAGAAGAGATTTCGTCTCCACTAGGTCAGAGTAGATTCCTGCTTTATGGCTCACAAGAAAATTAGGAAAGAGTGAATGAAACCATGAATCTGCCTTAGCATTGTTCATTCACTCATGGAAATGTGGATATTCCTTGAGTTCCCTGATTTGCGACCCGTCGAAAATACCGACCTCCGGCTTCTTTATACTCAACGCTGGTAATTTTCTGCATATGCAGTCAAAGCACTTCCCTTCTTTGTTCAAACCCTTCGCAAACCAATTCAGTAAACCTAGTTTGATGCGCAGTGGTCAACCACGAGTTCTGCGATTATATTCTTTTCTCCAGTGACCATGCTTATTTTTGTTGTTTTTATTCTCGGAGGTCATTGCTTCCTCACGCAGTGCTCTACTTAGATCTACTAACCCAGCAACAGATAAAGCGGGGATACTTGGTGCATCCATTCTGCTGAGAAAATTCAACATCTTTAGATCCACACAGATAGACATTGGTGATCGTGTTAGGATATCATTCGTAAGACAAGGGCGTATGTTTCCTCCTGCTCATTTGTCTTAGTTGAGTGACCAGTTAGGATAGATCCATATTTGCTGTTATTATGTAGAAGAACACAGAATATCTCTGCGTAGGTCTATGTATGAATAACCGCAATTCACTTCGTTCATATTTTGTTATATCCCTTTCATCAGCAAGAATTGAACATCATTGAAGAAACGAAATTATTTTCCTCACAGAAGAAAAGCAATAAATCCATTTCCCTATTGTGATAGCGCGTGATTTTGGTTAAGAGCATTATCTTAAAAACTAGCGGTACTAGAAACAAATGAAAGTCATATTCTTATTCAGTGGCCGCATAGTGGGTGAACATATCTAAAATCTGAGGTACCAAAAAACGTTTTTGTACCCAGTGTGTAATATAAAATGACAAAAACGATTCTCGAATAGAAAGAACCGGTGAAAAAAAACTAAATTGAGTAAAATATTCTGTTCACTATATTATACGTCTTTCTTTCACAATACATAGCCAACGAGGAGGCTTTCTTTGCTCGATTTGCTAGATGTAGCAGTCTAACATTCCTTGAAACAGAACTTGTCATATTAAAAACCAACATACATTATTTCTAAAACAAAATAAAACCTAGTTTGATTTCATTTATTCATACGTCTATTAGATCAGGGCCAACGTCGGATAAAAGAAAACCAATTCATCGACATAACTGTTAAGAAAATAATTATTTCTCACCCATTTTATCAGTTGTTCAGCATATATTGGCAGCTATTTCCGGCACTCACTTAGTCACTCTCAGAATAATTTTTAAATGATGTGGCTTTATTCACCATATTTCATTGCGGTAGTCAAAACTAACGTAATTATCAACAAATTTTTCAAATTTTTATCACCTGTTTACATTATTAAACTCATTGCAGGAGAAATATATATTACCGAATATCTGATAAAATATCCTATGAAGTGGAAATACCATTTGATGCTAAACTCATTTTACATAATCACAGAAATTTTTCTCCCTCTCTCTCTTTCTCTCTCTCTCTCTCTCTCTCTCTCTCTCTCTCTCTCAATTTCTCTCCCTCTCTCCACACACACACATATATATGAACGTATGTATATATCTATACCTATATATATATATATATATAGGTGAGAAAGTTGGTATGTGAAAGCACGTGGTTGGATGTATAAAAGATAATAAGAGTGAAAAAACTACAGAAGGCTTGTGTTACATGGTTAAAGTATATATTTAAATTATGTCAGAAAAATGTTAGAAAAATGTTAGAAAAATGTTAGAAAATCTTTTTGGTATATGAACATTGTATTTTGAGAAATAACCGGTTTCGTGTTGTCTTTTCAAATTTCTCTACTTCATTGTGTCGTGTTCGTTCCAGTCTGAGAAAGAAGAGTTCTAGATAGGGGGAGGTAATTAGGGATTTCTTCCGGTATAGGGGAGATAATCGAAATCTAGGAGGTGGTAGAATTTGATTAATTTACCATGGTTTTGTTCTATAATTTTTTCCCCTTTTTTTCTCAGTGGGGTGATGAATTTCCTTATTTAAATGTGTTAGTAATGGTAAAGTTTGGGTTTGTATTTTTGAATGAAAAAGGTTTCCTTATTTAATCTAATCTGTGTTGGTGTTTTAATGGCACATTGATAAAAAGGAAAGATTATAAATTGTGGTATCATTTGTTTTGCGCATTTCTCAATATGATCACTAAAAGGTATCATTCGGTATTCTGGGTGTGCAATCTGCTGGCGGTGCAGAGTGCATCTACGTCTGGGCGATAATCCTGTGGACATACTTATATATATGCACACATATATACATATATATATATATATATACATACATACACACACACACACACACACACACACACACACATATATATATCTATATATATATATATATATATATATATATATATATATATATATATATATATATATATATATATATATATATATTTGTACACACATATGTACGCACGTACAGACATACCTACACACTTAAATCTGCCAGTTCTTAATAATGTGAAAGAACTCAGCATTCACCTTTCACAAAGACTATCTGATATACATACAATATATACTTGTGTGTGTGTGTGTGTGTGTGTAGGGTTGGCCAAATCGTGCCTTCGGGTTTTTCCAGCTAACATCAGTGTGTCGTTTGCGCACGCACACTTGTTAGATACTTGGAACTTCAATGTCGTCCAACGCAAAAATGTCACGAGGTAGGTTGCATTTTGTGTGCTTGCGATCACCTTGAAAATGGAGAACCAATCGAACATTATCAACATCTTGTACTTTTTTCTTTTAAATGAGGCACGAAAGCGATGGGAACTTTCAGGAAGATATGCACCCTCAACGTAGAGTATCCTGTTACGGAAGTTGTGTGGGAGAGTTGGTTTTCAAGATTTCTACCAGGAAACTTTTCGGTTCAAGATGCCTCTCACTATGTTTGGTGAAATGAGATTAACGGCAACAAAATGAAGGCTTCAGTCGACACCAACCCCCATCATACACTCAAGATTATCGCAGATATTCACCAACTATCCAAATACCGTGTTAAAAATCATCTGCATCGACTTGGTTACACCAACAGGTTTAACGTTTGGGTCTCGTATTAATTCTTACGTGGCTAACCTCGCCGAACAGTTTACCATCTGAATATTCCGATGAATGTTTAATCTCATTCTTAAAGTGAGTTTAGCTTGTCCATTGTAGTCTTCTCTGCACCCATTGCATTTGATGACATATATTAAAATTTCTGAAGAGCAAATACAATGTTTTTTTGTTTTTTTTCAGATTATAAACTTGTTCTGATAAAGTTACACAATTGGATCGGAGACACTTAACTGTTGTAGTTGAATCCGTCGTTGGTCGTTTCGCTTTGGTAAGAAGTATTTGGGTGGGGAGGACTACGGTTGCCTTTTCCATTTGATTGCTTTGTGTAACTTTTAGATTCTTGGCTCTTGGCTCAATAACGCCATGCTCTGATGGATAATGCTGAACGTTTCATTTTCTTAGGTTATGTGTTGTAATTAAAGACAGAGTTATAGGTGCACATATATATATATATGTATGTATATATATATATATATATATATATATATATATATATATATATATATATAAAGGTTATGAAGGGCATTGGAGTCAACCAAACCCTAAAGATACAGGTAATACCGAGTAAGTACTGTATACCGACTAGTTTTGCCCCTGTCGTTGTATCAACATGAGTGGGGAATATAACATAGGTCGTGTATTAGCGTGTGTATGTATAAAGAAAGAAAAGGATAAAGAGACCATTGGTCTCTTTATCCTTTTCTTTCTTTATATATATATATATACCAATATCTCTCCATCTATTTATCTATTGACTTATTAATCTCTCTGTCTATTATATATATATATATATATATATATATATATATATATATATATATATATATATATATATATATATCCATCTATCGATCTATTTATCTCTCTGCGTGTGTGTGTGCGCGCGTGTGTGTATTCTTCACTTTCAATATATAGACAGAATTCTTAATGACTGAGAGTGGGTAGCTGGAGTCATATGCTTATCTTAGAATTTTCGTATGGTTGTGTTTAACCTTCTATCTAGGTAATTTATTATGCTTACGTTTCTTTAGATGCTTATTTAGATGTTGGATTCTTTTATGGCATACATACATCATTTTCTCTGAATTTCTCTAATTAGTCTCTGCCGATGAGCTTAGGAGATGGCAGAATTATCATCTCTGTAGAAATCTATACTGAGTTGGTTCGCTTATTTGTACATTCTTCTCGTTTGCATAGAAATGACAGTTTCTCTCTCTCTCTCTGCCTCTTTATAGCGTCCCATGTCTGCATCAATGATTTTAAACACATATATTTAAAAGATGTTGGTCCTCAAAATTTAGGCTTAAGGCCAACAACTATAAAACGAGGGAAGAAGTGGATTACATCGACCCTAGCGCTGAAAAGGTACTTATTTTATCGTCTTTAAGTGATGAAAGGAAAAGTTCACCTCCACCGTATTTGAACGCAGAACGTAAAGAGCCAAAATAAATACCGCTAACCACTTTTCACGATGTGATAACTCTTCTGCCTACTCTCCGACTTTAATTTGTATAAATAATTCAGTCTAATTTTTGCAACATAACTTTTGAGCACTCAAATCCTAAGTAAATCCAAACCATTTATGCAAATCTGATATATATATATATATATATATATATATATATATATACTTGTGTTTTACACTTAAAGAAAATTACACTACCAATCAGCGAACCAAATCTACAAACAACTATCCCACAAAAATCAAATGCACACCCATGTTGACAAAAACGTGACTTATGGCTAACGAACCGAAATAAATCAACCTTTTTGATCAACAACTTAAAAAACTACATACAAAGTAAAATCATTAAATAACTCCAGCACAGTGAATAGGAGTAAAACTGTTCTAAACGAACCTCAAATAATATATAAAAAAATCTTTTCAGATACCAAAGCAACATATTTTCATAAAAGCTAGTAAATTTGAAAAACAGGAAATACGTTGAATCAACTGAAGAAAAATTCCCTTTTGTTACCAAAACAGCAAATAGTGTTTCCTGACAAATATATTTATAAAAGTAAAGACAATAAAAGCTCAAAACTCAAATTTTTAAGCAACCAATAGAATGGTGAAAAGCTGAAAAGTGCCCCTGACAAAATAAGTATAACAACATAACAAGCAGCAAACCAGCCAACAAAATACACAACCACAATCAACGCCCTAATTCAAACAAAATAATAAAAAAATAACACCAGAGATTAATATGTAGCAACAAGAGGCATTATCAAATAATAGTCAACACTGATGAATGCGCAATAACATAATCTCTCTTAAATGTGACAGTTCTAAGTTCACTATCGTTGTAGTGTGAGATCTGAATCGCGAGAAATGCATTAACCATGTTGTGTCCGCCATGTATCCAATCTCTCTTCTTATTTGTCAACAGAATTGTAAAACTATATTATATACAGACGCATAAATACGCACGCGCGCACACACACACACACACGCGCACACATACACACACTCACACAAGTATATATTTGTATGTGTGTGTGTACATATATAGGCATAGGCAAAAATACGCGCGAGCTCGCATACACATATGCATACTCTCTCTCCCTCTCTCTCACACACATATACACACAACTAAGTGATGAAAAGTACTTTTATTATTTATACAAATTCAGCCGAGATCGACCGTACCTTTCATTCTTTCGGCATCGGTAAAATAAGTACCAGTAGAGCATTGGGGTTGACGTATTCGCCCACCTCCTTTGCATTTGATGAGTGTCCAACTCTTGTATCTTTCTCCTGAAGCTGTTGAGATGTTATTTTGTTATTTTGGAGAGATGTAGTCCATTTTAGCTCTGTATTATTCTTTTGGATCGGCCTCTCTTACTCCTATCTGTTGGTGCATAGTTACTACGACACAGTGCAGCATGACATTTATTGTCCAAACTTTTGGAGTTTGCATTTGAGCTACTTGTTCTCTCCCAATTTTTTCCTAACTTATGTCAGTATTTTGCTGTCATGCAGTCCATTATGCATATGAGCAGTGAAGTTCTTGAGCTGCGATTTTAGTATTTTCTATGCATCACTTTTTTATAGGAACATACGTAGTTGATCCATGCCCGTGTAGTGATGCCATTTTATTATTGTTGTGTTTGTCTTAGTCGTGTTTCTTTTTTTCACGGTCTCTTCACAAAAAAATATTTACCATGGTTTTAATACGGGTATTATCATTTGTTCATTTTGATTGAGTGATTTTGTTTGGTAAGGTGACGTATTTCTTTTCAACATATGTAGCTTGCTGGCATAATTGTTTTGCTCAAAAATATGAGAATGTTGGATGTTTCTTATCCCAATATTCTTTACGTCTCTTCAAGTACCCTATCGGGGGATCTTCCCCTGCCTTCCTGTGGAACTGGTATATATCTTGATTCAGTTCAAATGTCTGCTGGAATTTTCCTCGGTAGTTCCGTAATCTGCGATAGCTGACCCCGGGATCTTTTGTCGCCATAGTGTGTATATATATAGTAATTTTTCCACGTGGTATGTATCTCACTGTCTGATTACTGCTAAGGTATTTTCGAAAAAGGTTGTTTATTTGCATTTACTCAAGAAAATAACCATTTCTTTTACCAGGCTTGCAATAATGGCAAAAAATTATAGGGAACAGTATTCATTATGCGGCTATTATCATTTGTCCTCTATACCAACGTGTCTTTATTGAACGCCACGTTCATATGTACGTACGTACGCACGTACATATATATGTATGTATGTATGCATGTATGTGTTTGTGCGTATATATATATGTGTGTGTGTATGTATGTATGTTCTGGTTATGACTTAAAACTGCATCCAGTTCGCAGACTCTGGCTTGGGAGTTCTTGAGTTTTGAAGAGTGTGGAATCGCCTCTTAGCCACTATGGTTCTCAGATCTACTCTGACCTTAAGTAGTTGCACCTGGCAGAGTCCCAGATATGGGTTAACTAGCACATATGATGGCATTCCATTTGAGTCCGATGATGCAAAAATACCCTTTGTTGGGGACAGGACATGCAATAAAACCACAGTTCTAGCTATCGTCACATCCTTCTAGGAAAAAGTGTCTAATGTAAAATCTGCAGTTTCATGTGATTACTGATCATAACACTTTGGCGTATCACTGGATATTAATCAGGGAGATTCAGAAAGTGGTACTCGTGATGTGCAAGCGTTTATCGTGATAATCCAATGACGCATAGATATCTCTTTATAGTGACTTTATTTGTCATATTATCTCCTGAAAGTCCTATAGCAGCAGAAAACCAGTGATGTGTGCTGACCTAACCAGTTGGAAACTCACAATATGTTACAACTTTCGTTCGTTACTTATGCTTCAAATCATGCAGATCTGCAACGAGATTGAATAGTAATCTCAGAGATCATCGATGGAAAGTCAGAAATGCGATTAACAACCAGTAAGCTCAACGAAACAGCAATCATCTATGAAGTTGGAGAAATCTCCATGTATGTATTGATGAATGAGATTGAAAGAGATAACATTTCACAATAACAACCTTTTTGTATTGCTTAATTAGTATTTAAGTATCCCTTCATAGCGGGATTGTTTTGAAAATTTTATATTTTACAAATGTTAAGGGCTATAATTCTAGCTCTGTCCCTCTACTTTCTTACAGAGAAGTGAAAATTGCATTTGGTCAGATAACCAGAAGCATGAAATGGTAATATAAGTCGTGTAAGGTAAGAATAAATCTCAAAACGTTTCGTTTTATGATTTTAATATTCGTAATTGAGTGTAGCAGCCCTGACACTACAATCTGACGTTTAACATAATTTCATAGCATATTCAGTATTGTAACAGAACAGGTAGAACTACTTTCTACTAATCGTTTTAGCACCTGGGAATTTATCAAATCTGTTAATATCTTAATTGTCCTCCTCGTTACTTTTACCGTATGTAATTTAGATAGTACTTATTATTGTTGCCTGTGCTATTATCACTCCAGTTATTGACCGTGGGAACATAGTAAGTCTTTAATTTTCATGTTTGTTTACGTTATGTTTATTTTATCTATTGTGTATCTAAAGTGTTCTTTACATTGTAACTATTGTTTTCATTCGTTTCACATCATAACAAAATATTTTATACTTTTCTCTTGTTTGTGGGCTCCTTTGCTGAATATTTAATTGCTTTCGTGAATATTTATATGGTATTGTCAAAGTACTTTAAATAAGTATCGTCGTTACAAATGTATTTGATTTTGGACATTGCTCTAACTGAAATTAAAAATACTTTGGTAGTATTTTTTTTATCATAGGTTTTCTGAAAATTGAAGTTGTACATTTGACACGGGAGAACCATATGCACAGAAAAGAATTAGTATTATCATAAATAAATAAATAAATAAATAAATAAATGAACCTGGTAAAATTATAATGAACGATCCAGTTCTAGATATCTTGTGCCTAAGAATAGAGGAACAGGTTCGTCATAGACAGATCACCATTTATTTTGTTGACTCAATGATCACTGGAGGCTTGGTATTTACAATAAGTTAATTGAAAAACATAAGAAGTGTGAAACACTGAAATTTTAAGACAGAAACAAATCCAAGATCTTCTTCTCACATTCGATTGTGTTACACTTGATTCAAATAACACTATAACTCTTAGAATGCGTTTGGTATACGTTTTATAGAACTGAATGACAGAAACAATTCTCTAATAGAAGAATCTGGAGTGACATAATGAAATTGAGTAAAGTCTAATATGTTAGACTTTACATATGTTAAGTCCTTTTTTTAAAACAACAAATAAGTATTAGATCAACGATGAAGCCATTTTTACGTGCCTTGCTGGATATAGCAGCCTAGCTTTCCCAAACCAGAGCCTGCCATCTTAAAAAAAACAACGTACATTATTCCTGAAACAAGAAGTGATATTTTGAATTTATTTCATTATATGCTTACTCGATCAGGAGCGACTTGGAACAAAACGAAGAACAACGCAAAATACATCTTACGATTGCTCGTAAGTACCATTTTAGCATGGATTTTAAGGTTGACATCAACCGCTTAACAGTATGTACTGGATGCAGTTTGTAGTGGCACCACCACTATAGTCTGTTACATCATGTCCTCAGAACGCAAAGAGCCAGATCAAATACAGTCTAACATTCTTATAGTTTCGCTAATTCAACGAGCTAGACCAGTCCCCATAAGGATCAAAAGTAAAGTCGACATTAGACAGAACTTGTCCAGGGCATGGAATGATAAAATAAATACCATCAGATAGTCTATCCAACGATCTGATGGCTTTTCCAATGTGTCACCATTTTCGCCTTTCATCCAGCAACCACTTAACAGCTGTTACTGCATGTTTTATCATGTCAGCTCTACGATCTCTATTGTCTACGTTGATGAGGCAAATTGACTGCCAAGTTGAATAGAACAGAAGAAAGATCAAGAAATTTAAACAAGAACAGGTATGAAAATAAATAAAATGGAAAACGTGGAGTGAGAGTAGAAATGTGAGGGTGAAGGTGAGGAAGTTTTAGGAAAGAGGAAGCCACAGGCAGACCCGTATTTGCATCGGTGTGTTTGCATGTGCGTGTAAGTTTAGGTGTATGTATGTGAATGTGTTACAGTCAACATTTATAAATATAAATATATGACTCTATCTCAAAAACGGCGTCTTCTGATTTCGGTTTTGTATTCTTTGAAGGTTCTTTACGTTGATGTTTAGTATAGATAATACACGGTTCTGTTTTTTTTTTGTTTTTTTCTGTAAACATCATCACTGGTTTTGATTCAAGTTTCTATCATTATTATTTAACTAAATAACTAGCGAATCAATTTCCTGATCAAACAGTTAGTTTTGAAGTGTAATTTCTTCCTAGTTTGTTAATTTATCGATGTTATTTCTTCATCTGTACTTCACCTGTGTCCTTAATATATGAGTTCACCGCTTCATTGTTTCATGAAATATTGATGAAAGAACGAAGCGATCACATTGTATATCAGCGAAGATTGAGAAAGGTAGTGCAAAATACATTCCGATTGCTTTACTCGTGTGATATAAGTTGTAACAAACATATACATGCCAAGAGTTGGGATGCCAAGAGTTGGGATGCCAAGAGTACAGGAATCTTGACAGTAATATGTTAATACAGTTCTATATTTAAGAGATGAGGAATTATGTACATTATTTACATTATTTAGATTTGACAGATATTTGCCCTCGTTTTGTTTGTTGTTAACACAACGTTTCGGCTGATATACCCTCCAGCCTTCATCAGGCGTCTTGGGGAAATTTCGAACTTGGCTTCTCATTCCTAATGTATTTTTCAATGTTGTTATTATTATTATTATTATTATTAATAATAATAATAATAATAATAATACTAATAATAATAATAATAATAATAATAATAATAATAATAATAATAATAATAATAATAATAAAGACCTGGAAATAGAGATAACTCGAATGTGGAGTCTAAAAACAGAAACAATTACTATCATAGTAGGTGCCTTAGGTATAATTAAAAAATACTCAGACAAATACATAACAAAAATACCAGGACTTACAAATATATGTAACATACAGAAAATTGCACTACTGGGTACTGCACACATTCTACGCAAAACACTTTCAATACAGTAAACATAAAAGCACCACAGCAAACCACAGCACATACCCAAGGCGCACAGAGCTGCGCTCGGTAGTGAAGTGAAAGCACGTTATAAAAATAAAACTACTGAACAATAATAATAATAATAATAATAATGATAATAACAACAACAACAACAACAACAACAACAACAACAACAACAACAACAACAACATTGAAAAATACCTTAGG